>NC_089843.1:161064516-161364516 GCF_035609145.1 Eleutherodactylus coqui | reverse complement strand
GCTCACGTTTAAACCAAACGATCGCACCGTGCAACAATTTAAAAAAAAAATGTTCATAACAGTAATTGATACGTTTCTGTAAAATTAAAGCATGCCGATTACACTGGTAAAACGGAATACTAGCAGCACGTCTCATTTTCAAGATATTTAACTCCTCAGTGACCAAGCATTTTTTTTTCGTTTTGAAAATTCGTAACTCCTTCATTTATCCATCGACGTCGCTGTATGAGGACTTGTTGTTTTTTGCAGGATGAGTTGTATTTTTTAATGGTGCCATTTACTGTACCATATAAATATACTGAAAAACTTTAAAATGGTTCTAAGTGGAGTAAAATGAAAACAAAAAAAAACAAAACACTGAAATTCTACCATCCTTCGGGGCTATTTGTGTCTATGGCCCACAAACTACATCAAAAATGACATGAGAACTCTATGGGTCGGTACTAGAGATGAGCGAACGTGTTCGGCTCCGCCCCTTTTCGCCCGAACACCGAACTTTGCGAGCAATTCCGTGCTCGGGCGAAAAAAGTTCGGGGGTCGCCGTGGCAGCGCGGGGGGGTGCGGCGGGGAGTGGGGGGGAGAGGGAGAGAGAGAGGGCTCCCCCCTGTTCCCCGCTGCTGCCGCCCGCGCCGCCGCGCCTCTCCCCGCCCCACGGCGCCCCCCGAAGCTTTACGCGCGGACACTGAAGTCCTCGGCAAAGCCGGTTTCTGGGTGCGTAAGTGTTCGTTAAGAACACGTTCGCTCATCTCTAGTCGGTACGATTACTACGATACCAAACCTATGTAGTTTTTTTTTTTTTGCTGTACTACTTTTATCTTTTTTTAAAGGCATTTCATTTTTAAAAAATTATTTTCTGCCGCCATCTTCTGCGCGAAATAACCTTTTTATTTTTTAGTCCACAAAAATGACCAAAAAAGCACATTTCTGTCGTTCTTAATATTTTTTCCGGACGACGTTCACCGTGCGTGGTAAATAATGCATTACTTTGATAGATCGGACTTTTACGGACACAGCGATACTAAACATGTATTTTTGTTTTAAGATTTTGATTCTTTTATTTAGTCTAACCAATGACCTGTAAAAACAGTTCATTACTTACAACTTCCTGGTGGATGATCTGCAGTGTTTACGCCACGTGGGAACATACCCTATGTGTTACATAAACCTACCCTTATAGTGTTCAGTCAGCACGCAGTGTGTAACAGTGATTGTGAAATAGTTGCGCAATTTCTTCTGTTATTCTTTTTTACTAAGCAAAGTTAATGGCGAGCCGACTGGATTACTTGTATAGGCAGATTTCCAAAAAATACAATACAACAGCAATTGGATTACATTATTTACCATAACTGGAAAACCTTACATGGCAGAAAAAAAATGGATATCATATTTTATTCAGTGTGCTAAAGTTACTATATGACTTAGTGCCCACGGCCATGACGGGCTCCACCAGCGGAATTCTGCAGCGGAGCCCATCACGGCGCCCCCTCCCCCCTAGAGACCCCATACTTACCTCCGATGAGGACGTGTGATTTCACGAAGCGGAATTCCGCACCATGAGCATTGCGCTATTAGGTTCAATAGAACCTAATAGCTGTGGGGCAATGCGGCGGAATTAGCCCTAAGCCGCCTATCTGCTACAAAAATTGTGTAGCATAGTGTAATCGTTCGCTTTCGCTTGTGTGAACTAATCGTTACGTCTAAACACAGCATAAGTAAACCAAACCCAGCGGGGGAGCACAGCACTGAGATAAACCGCAATTTTTGAGAAGTCTGAAAATCCTTTTTTGAAGATATTTATAAAACTGGCAGAGTGTTGTACATATTTACTACTGTGAATGCAAAATAACAGCCAAATAGATAATATATAATTTTACTATATTCAAGTTCTGCAGGTAAACAACGACACATTACCTAAACAGCTAAAACTACTACAGTAAAAAGTTGTGGAGTTTATTTTTATTCAATCAAATGGTCATTTCTTTAGTTTTTTCTGAGCAGCTTTCTTTTTCACCATTTGGAGTCGTTTCATAGCATTTAACTGGGATTCTTGAGATGTAGGACCTTTGGCTCCGGACTGCTGAGAGCTGGGATCTACTGGAGCTTTGCTACTGGAGCTTCCACTGCTCCCGGCAGAGCTGCCTCCTCCATTACCGCTGCTTATCTGACTGCTGATAGTACCTCCAGAAGAACTCACGCTTGGACTCGGAAGGCCCGTTTTGCTGACGTTTTCACTGCTCATGGTACGGCTGAGGCCGGTCTTTCCCAATATTAGAGGTGGCAAGGGTTTTAATGGAACAGAATTGGTACTGCTGCTCCCAGATCCCGGCTTAGACGCAGATCCTGTTTTTATGGGTGCCAAAGTACTTGAACCAATAGGCTTCTGACCTACAGATAGAGTGGGAGGCTTCCCACCAGAAACTTGTGTAGTGTTACTTAATTTGGAGGATGCAATTGCTGCAGAAGCAGTTTTGGCCCCGAATGCTGCCCATCCTGTAAGACCACTCGCAGCAGACAATGATGTTCCAGAGTTGGAGGAATTCCCAGAGGTCCCAGCTGATGCCTTTGATGAAAATAAGAAATTAATTAGTGAAAGTCCAATAATAAAAACATATAAATTAAGATTTTAGAGGAGTATTTTATGCATTTTTTCAATAACTGTAGCAGGTGGAGTGGAAATGTACAGACGTAAAACACAAACCATTTAATAGCGGTCACTAGAGTAACAAGGCAAACGTAAAAGACACAAAATATGTGATATATAAAAACAAACATTTTAGAACCAGCAATAGATGCAAATACAGATAAATTCTGTATTTATAGATACATGCACATGTACACACATCCAAATCCACTTCTATCCTCTTAGCAACAAACACGTGTCCAACTATGATTTAGATAAGCCAGCAGTCTGGGTGACGCAGAATAATATTGACAAAGAAAATAAAGAGACGGTTTACTCAGCGCACAAAATCTACCTTTCTCCATTGTTGTCTTGTCCAAACAATATATAGTCTGCCAGATGGCACGCTGATCCTTTCACAACTGGTGCAGGCAACGGGATTATTAGTTGGGAGCTGGAAAGAAGATGCAGTCTGTGCACCAACCACACCTCGAGCCGCATGTACTGTAGCCTCAACTAATCCTCATTCTTGGAAGTGGAGCTAGAAATACTGCAGCGCGGGAGGAGAAGAAGCTCCATCTTTATAAAGGGAGTCTGCAACCTGCAAACCAACTTGAAGCTGCAATAGTGGGCCCAGCAGTGTAAGGCTTCCATTAGTTTTTTAAGGCAGATGTGGAAAAAGTCATCAATTTAACTGACTTTTCCCCCGTCTTACAAGTGTTTTTTCCCTATGCCGACATTTGTTTCCCCCCCCCCCCCCCCCCATAGAGCAGTCTAAGGCCTCATGTCCACGGGCAAATTAACAATTTAAATCCGCAGCGTTTTTCCTGCACGCGGATCCGCACCCCATAGGGATGCATTAGACACCCGCAGGTAGTTAAATACCTGCGGATGTCATTTTTTCCTGCAGGCGCCAGTCCCGCGGGCACGAAAAAATCTTGACATGCTCCATTTAGTTGCGGGTCTCCCACGGGGACTGCTCCCGCAGGCTTCTATTGAGGCCTATGGAAGCCGTCCGGATCCGCAGGAGACCCGCGCCTGAATTAAACTCACCTGCTCCGGGCGATGCAGGTCTTCCTTCCTTCGCGGCCGGAAACTTCTTTCTTGGCCCGGCGGATGTGCCTGGCGCATGCGTGTGGCACGCAGCCGGCGTGCCGAGCACGTCCGCCGGGCCGAAGACAGAAGATCAGGCCGCGAAGGAAGGAAGACCTGCACTGCCCGCAGCAGGTAAGTTTATTCTTATTTCCTGCCCCGCGGACATGACGGCTGAAGGGACCCGCTACGGATTCTCCATGGAGAATCCGTAGCGGACCTGATTTTCCCCGTGGACATGAGGCCTTAGGGAAATGCCTGAGAGAAACACTACATCTGCTGCGTTTTGGGGAAAGCAAAAAAAAAAAAAAAGTTGATGATGAGGAAAAACTGCATAATACAAAGCGTACTGTTTGCACTCTGTTGACTTACAGTTCACATTTGGCCGCAGCGGTTTTTCTCCCCCCCCCCCAAAAATAAAAAGTGGCAAACATGCCAGAATTGATACAAAAAAAGTTGAATTTTTCCAAAAAATGAATGTTACGTTTAAAACCCCCTCAACTTTGTAGATGCCACAATGATGTTTCAGTTAATGAATTACCTACTTGCATGTTAGACCCACTTTAGGCTCAGTTCACATGTAGCCGTAGTGTGCTGTGTGAACAATTAGGGCGGGCTCACGTGAGCGTGATTTAGTCACACATGACGTGTAA
Organism: Eleutherodactylus coqui; assembly: GCF_035609145.1. NCBI lineage: Eukaryota > Metazoa > Chordata > Amphibia > Anura > Eleutherodactylidae > Eleutherodactylus > Eleutherodactylus coqui. Next base: position 161,360,151 of record NC_089843.1, on the reverse strand, counting down.
ACGCTCATAATACACGATAAAAAGGAGCCAATGAAACTACGTACATTGATTTTCATTGATCCATTGTCATTTGCGTGTATACATTGTGTAGAATACGTGCGTAATAAACAACCCAGCATGTTCTCATTTACTGCGTATACGCACTGTCGCTAAGCAACGTAACATAACATAAAAAAAAACAAAAAAACACGAAACCAAGGAGACTGCACATGACAGCATGCACGAGATATGAGGTCATGTGCAGTAAAAAAAATAAATGATCGCTGCCATACGCAATGAAACACCGGCTCACACAGCCGTAAAACAGCATTTTATGCATATGGTCGTGTGAGCCCGGCCTTACTGTTTTTTTAATGTGGTTCTTGCCCATGTGGTTTTTTTAATTGTGGAACACGATTTTTAACATGTTTTACCTGTAAAAATAGCATGACCAATATACATACACAGGCATATCAAAGATTGGAGGGCTTTTCTCAGCTGCACACCAATTAGGCATTCTTCTGTATGACACCCATATGCCCCATCTGGTGAACTCAACACAATCATGTTTTTTTTTTTTACTACCACTTCTTCTTTTAGTGTAGATCACACACACAAGCAATAGTCGTGACACGCAGAGCCCGGGGAAGCAGGACAGGTTAAATCACCAGAATGCAGTTTCCAGAGGTTAGTCCATGCTGCTGTTTGCGGTAGGATTGCAAGAAATCTGCTGGGGTTTAACAAGCAGATTTCCTGTTCTTTTTTATGTGGTTCAACTACTAAAAACGAGTTGCAGATATTTTAAATGGTTTTCCCCATTAGAGAAAGTGATGGTATATTGCTAGGATATGTCATCAGTTTCTGAATGGTGGGGTAGAGTCATGATAAGAAAAGCTTTGAAGGGGCGGCAGCACTGTGGCCCCTCCATGCCGCAGCAGGTATGGCAAAGAGGACTGAGACAGGTAAAATACAAAAATACCTTCACTTCTGTCCTTTTGAAAGCTAAGAATGTATTTGCGGAATCTGCCTTGGGCTTCATCTCAGGTTTGATGGTTGATGTGTCCTTTACGACCAGCAATGTAGCAGAAGCAACTGAGGGGGAAGGTTTCTGGGAGGGCTTTTGGTTTTTCTGTGCCTAAATGAAGAAAAAAAAAGAGAATAATAAATCAAATCATGAGTTGCAAACAAAAGCTTAAAAATAGTGTGTCACAGATATGTGCATGAAAACTTGCACTGAAGAGTTCCCCTCTTTGGAAAAAAGTTATTTCCCAGGTTATTAAGCTATACTGGCCCAAATAAAGACGTAGAGAAGGTGAACTCAGAAGTTCTCCATGCAAAGGTTCGATGGGTGGCTTCACTTTCTGCTAAGTAACCATCAGACGTCGGAGCCTCACCTAAAAGGCCCCTACATACTGTAGTAGAGAGGTCAGCATCTGACGACTGTCTAAGCTACTGTAAGGGAAATACTGAATGTAAAATTATTTAGATTTTAATGAGCCATTTAATTACAATGTGGAATCTTTGATTGGAATATACCGAGTAGGTGGCTAAACCGGTTACATGCATATTGGAAGAGATGTCCCCTCTTCTGTTGTGCAGACTCGATTTACTTGGACACAAATGTGAAGTCAACATTATGGACTTTTGAGATATCTTATCTTGGGTGGAAAGTAATGTTTATCTCTAGGAAGAGGTATACTTAAGTCTGCATACAAAAGCCGAGTCAACATTCATGGCTTACAGAGCACTATGCAGCTATAGGTGCTGTAAAATGCATACCATATATGATTGAACTCCACTTTGAAGACTTTGGAATGCTGACATATGGTCATTTGTATGGGCATAAAAGGGTCATATCTTCTCCAGTCAGCAGGATGCGAAGGCTTGGAAGCTTTCAGTATTAGGGTCCATTTAGGCAGGACGAGTGTCGGGCAAACATGTCATCCCTGCATGTCCTCGCTCCCGTGCTGTCACACGAGAGCTAGTAGTGCTGGCACGATCACAGAGCGGCCAGCAGGGGGCGGGGCAGCTGTAGGGGATTTGTCTCCTCACGCTCCCCCAACCCTCTCCATTGACTTAACTCAGTACTGAACGGCTGCTATTTACACTGGACGATCAAACTCAGTGCCCATTATTTATGCTGCATAAACGATGGACGATGAGCTGATCGCTCATCGTTTAGTATTGAACGGCCGCTGTGTTAGGTCAATGGAGAAGGGCGGGGGGAGAGAGAAATCTCATCATGCCGCCCTGATGTGGGCTAACGAAATTAGCTTTCGTGTAGGTGCACGGGAGTGGGTATGTGCGGGGACGAGTGTTGGGCATCGTTTGCAAGACATTCGTCTCTTCTAAATGGGGCTTTAGGCCTCATGCCCATGGCCGGGTCGGATTCTGCCTGTGAAATATCGCAGCGGAATCAGACCTGGTGCCCCCCAGAAACTCTATACTCACCTGTCTGGATCCGCGGCGAGTGTCTTTTCCGGCGATCGACGTACAAGTCCTGGGCTGTGACGCAGATTCCCGCGATGGAAGCTGTCCGCGCGATTTTCTGCATAGATTAGAACATGCTGCGATTCTCAGCCGTGAGCGGAAAAAAAATCGCTGTTGATTTCCGCTTGTGGGAAGGGGTGAATCATTTAACACAGCAAGGATATGGACGGACATTGCTACAGAATTCGCAGCGGGTGTCTGACTGCGAATGCTGCAGCGATAATCCGCCCGTTGGCAGAATGAGGATGTGGTCTATTGAACCCTTAGAAGTGAGGGAAACGTTTGGTGATGGCAATATGTGATCTGTAACCTTGTAGGTAATAACGTGTAGCTAATGATGTAATGTAACTTGCTCTCTTTTTACTTTGTGAAGGGACATCTGTAACCTTCATGCTTTGCATATAGATATCACTTTTAGAGCGAATCGCAGAGGCTTGCACGGCCATGTCGCCGGCACATCCACAGTGCAGAGAGAGGAGACGCTGAACAGGTAAGTGGGAGGTCACTGCAGGAGCGCAGGGTCGCATCCCGCTGCGAGAAATCTCACAATCGGAATCCGACCAGGCAGTCTGAATTCAGCCTTATATAGATATTATTCTTTGTATATTGATCTAAAAGTTTACAAACGTAGGACAATTAGTCACCACTATGCTTGATATCATTTGATCTAAATAAATACTTATTGTTAAACCTTCCTTGCTCTCTTTAAAGCGTAATCTGAAATTAAGTCTTGTTCCTTGCAGCAATACAGCTGCTGATCAGCAGTGCCTCCGCTGCGATGCGTCCTGACTAGAGATGAGTGAGCATACTCGCTAAGGACAATTGCTCGAGCGAGCATTGTCCTTAGTGAGTACCTGCCCGCTCGAGAGAAAAGGTTCGGTTGCCGACGCGGATGACAGGTGAGTTACGGCAGTGAACAGGGGGAGCGGGGGGGGGGGGTGGGGGGAAGGGAGAGATCTCCCCTCCGTTCCTCCCCGCTCTCCCCCGCCGCCGGCAGCCGAACTTTTTCTCTCGAGCGGGCAGGTACTCGCTAAGGGCAATGCTGGCTCGAGCAATTGCCCTTAGCGAGTATGCTCGCTCATCACTGGTCCTGACGTCACTTCTGGTTTTCAGGTGGAAGAATTGCCATTCAGAGTTATTGGAGCAGCACTTTAAATCTCAATTACTACCATATGAAATCCATCATGCTTTGTAATTCATCAGAAGGTATAAAATATTGGAAATCTGACAATATTTTGATAGATAAGGGTTCTCTTAAGTGTGCATATCGTCTCTCTATCTAAATAGGTTGAATGCTCTGTGCTAGTGTAATGATTTATCGGTATGGGATCAGAGCTTTTTCTATACTTCACACCCCATAAAAAATTCTGACTTCTTGAATCCACCGTTAAGAAAGACCTACCGAAGACGGATTTATACAGCTCCCATTAATGTCACTAACCAATACAACTTCAGTCCACTCCCACTAGTGGCGGCTGCAGGCAGACAGAATTGAATCGTTTAACAATTTGGACAGTAGTCGGGAAATATTAGCACTAGACCAGAAAGAGGGAGTGGTAACCCCTTTACAGCTGGATTAGGAGTTTAATCAAATAATTCTGCCTTTCGATGGAATAGCAAACTAATAAAGGAATATGCGGGCAGAAATCACCATTTCATACTGCCCTACGGTTAGATTTGGTAACAAGTGCTTACAATAGTTGTTTTATTAAATCACGAATAAATCCAAACTTACTATCCCAAATATTCCTCATGAAGAGTAGATTATGCTAGGTTCACATTTCCACTAAACCTTTCCAGTTTTCTGTTTCATCAAACCAAAAAGGACAGTCAGCCCCATCCATCACATGATGGGCACCAATGCGCCTGATGGACCCCATTGCGTGTAATGGGGTCTACAGAGTTTCTTTCATGGGGTCCTTCGAAAATAGAAAAATGAGGAGATCTTTGACAGTGGCTCCAAAGAAAACCTCTGACGCAGCTGTGAACCCAGCCTTCCATGTGTCGGTACACTGCAGTGCCTCAGCAAATAAGTGCTAAAAAGACTTTTACAATTGGACTGAACCCAACAGATAGCAGAACGATTCTATCCCGTCTTTGACCAGCGTAACAGCTTTATAGGCCAAATGATTACTTTAGCATCAGATTCCCATCGTGAAGGATCTTACCATTCTCTTCATCTGCCGTGTGCAGCGTGCACAGTACCAGACCAGGCGGGGATCATTCACATCCTTATCTGTCACTTGAGGTTTATGACAGTCCTGATGGTAGAGGTTATGGCACTCCTGGCATTCTACCAGCTGATTTCCAGAGAAAATGGTCATCTGTCTGGAATTATTAAAAAAAAATACAAAATGTCCAAAGAAATTACCTTTCAATGATAATCTGCTATTTTGTGATATATCTTGTAAACATCATGTTCATGAATATGGCCGAATGCAGACGGCCGGGTCAGATTCCGAAGGCGAGATTCTTACATCGGGATGCGACCCTGTGCCCCTGCAGTGACCTCCGGCTTACCTGTCTGACGTCTTCTCTCTGCGCTGTGGATGTGCCGGCTGGCACACAGCTATACATGCGCAGTGCAGAGCCGGCGCATCAGCGATGAAGACGCCAGCGAGGCTTGTACTGAAATAGGACATGCTGCGATTTCCACCCTGCGAGCGGAATATCGCAGTTGATTTCCGCTCGTGGGCATGGAAATGCATTTTTCAATGCATGTCCTATGGGCTGTATTTGCTGCGGGATCTGGAGCTGCAGATCCCGCAGTGCAAATATGGCCGTGTGCATTAACAGCGATGTGTTTGAGAAACATTCAATTGACATGGAATGTAACATTAGATTTCAGTCACTTACCGACAAACAACGCAGGCTAGACCCATCTCCATGGCAAAGTCATCAGCACTGGTTTCATCAAAGCTGGAGAGATCAGGTATAGGGATGTCCTTACTACTCGGTACGGTGACCGGAGAGGAGCGGGCTTCCGATTTCTCCAAGCGAGGTTTCTTTGGCAAATCAATAGGGTCACAAACATCCACCTTCATCTGTCATATCAAACACCAAGTGACCATCAAACCAGAACATTATAATCTCACCAAGACTAATCCAGGAGCAACTAATATAAGACAAACGTATTAAGAACCACATTAGATCTACCTTATCCGCTGGCCTCTTCTCTGCCTCCTTCTTCACCTTCTCCGTGGCCAGTGGTTTCAGGATGCTGCCCACAGAAGAGCTGCTGCTAGCTTTAATATCCGATTTAGGTTTAGATATTGTCACTTTAGACTGCTCGATCTCCTTAAACAAAGGAACAAATGTTAACCGTAGGGTCACATGTGGCGGATTTGCTGTGGATTTTCCGCTGTCGAAAAAAATCTGCAGCAAGTCTGCCATGTGTGAACGCATCCTTATTCTAGTTAAAGGGGTTGTCCCGCGGCAGCAAGTGGGGGTATACACTTCTGTATGGCCATATTAATGCACTTTGTAGTGTTAAGTGGGAAGGTTTTACACGCAGCAAGAAGTGAGCGAATCAGCAATGATTTTTATGCTGGTAATAATCGAAAAGTAAACAAAAAGTGCAGGATGGCTTTGCATTTAGACGTAACGATTATGGCGCGCTTTCATTCGTTTGAAAGAATTTTGCACAATCATCCTCCCGTGTAAATGGGCCTTTAGTCTTTTGCCCTTCCCTACGCTTCCAGCTACTAGGTCCCAGTGCTATATGGTTCTTTTCAGCTAGCCTAAATGCCTTTCTTGCTTACAATAGGCAACTTTGCGTTTTCCTAATATTCATAAAGTTCGAGATGTAACTTGAAGCTTTGACCCTTACATTAGAATAGAACTCCCTCAACCACCCCCCACAAAAAAAACAAAAAACACAAAGACGTAAACAATGTGTTCCCCTCACTCTCCCTGTAGTCAGTAGCGGCATAAGCTTCTCCCACTTCCGCTGTACTCACAGCCAGCCCAGCATCTAGTCACATCCTACCCTTTACCAATATTCACGGTAGCCCACCACGTCCCTTCCCCAGTAGTCACAGCAGCATCCCCCCACACTTCTCCCCTCCTGCAATGTACCCTCTGCGCTAGAAAGTTACAGGTAAGCAGTCAGTTACTGGCTGCAGTATATGGCCTACTGTATCAGCCCCCGCCAGCATTACGGCAGCTGCTGGGTGACTTCTCTAACAGCTTGTAGAGGAGGGGGATTATATCAAGATAACGTGCCTCAAATAATTCCCTTTAATGAAATGGGGATCTTATACTTGGATCAAACCTTTTGTGGCGGCCGATACGAGGAATCGATGCTCTTGCACAGAGACTCATCCAGCAAAGCCTTCAGTTTCTCTGCGGAATCTTTACTTTTCGAGTGAAGTAAACGGAGCGCCTTCAAAAAAAGTGGATCCAACTCAGCCGCCATGTTTAGACCCCTAAAAGGAGAAAGAAAAAGTACAAATAGATCACATCTGCAGGCCGAAAAACTTTTTGGTAGCTCAGCAGATTTCAGAGAATACATAAAGTCTACAAGTAATGGCTGGCAGGTTGTTAGTAGGTGACTTGTCGGATTATTCACTCTCCTTCACCCACATGGCACCTTCTCTTCCAATATCACCGCACAGTGCAAATTCATGCCCAAGATCTGCAGCAAATCACCTCTGTGTGAACACAACCCTTGTGTTCGCCTTTTGTTAATGCGCCACTAGATGAGCAGAGGTGGTCACAGCGCCACCACTTACCCTTCTTCAATACTGTTAATACAATATAACAGAGAAACGTCACTCTTCAGCAGCTCAGGAGATCCTACACGGCCTTGACACAGGGATAAGGGCCTGCTTAACCCCCTAAAGGACCATAGCAGATGCGCGGCGCGGGATTAAAGCCTCTGTTCCGACAATCAAGCAGAAAGAGTTCAGGTCCTCGGCTGTTAGTCACAGCTGAGAACCCGAAGGAGAAGGGAGAAGCAGTTTTTAACCACTTCTGTCCTCTCCTTTCCCGAGTACACAGCACTCAATGAGCGCTATGTACTAAGAAGTGAAAGTTGAAGTGTTTCTTCCACTATGCGACCTGGCGCTTGCATGACACAGCAGAGCTGCAGGGTCCTAGAAGACCCTGATCAGTATACTACCGTAATGTCACTACAGGGGATGGTCCCCCTGTAACTGAGGGTCCAATAGATGCCTCAGCTATAGTGGGAAAGTCTCAAATATAAAAAGGAAGACAATGGGAATGACCCCCAGAGGTCTTATAGGATGACATGGATGTTAAAGAAAAGTTACAAAAACTAGTTTAAAACAAAAACAAAAACAAAAACAAAAAAAAAACTACAGGATAAAATAAAAATATATACATACAGAAGAAAATGACCCAAAGCCAAAAACTGTCGCCGTATGCGCCCTGTAATCCGAAACCGTACATATTATTTATCACAATGTCCGAAATAAAACAATGAGCCCGTTACCAATCAGATTAAAAAAAAAAAAGCTGCAAAAATAATTTTGGTAGCTGAAGGTGAAAAAAAAGATAGGGCAGTTAAACCGCCAAATGGGTAAAATCCATAAAAAGTGACTGGTCCTTAAGGTACAAAACAGCCTGGTCCTTAAGAGGTTAACATATATCAATGCGCCAGGAATCTGCTGAAGATTCTCTGCACCAAACGGTGTTGATTTTGTGGCGGAGTCCCCCTTTTTGCATGGCAAACAATTGGCATCCTGCGGATCCACAGCGCCGTCCATCCTGATACCCGCACACCGTGTAGAGGGGACTTGTTACAGTCTCACTCGCACGGCCTGCATTGTAAGCGCTGGGCATTTTCTGTGGGGAAATTCGGCAGCACTTACGCTACATGTGAACATACCGTCGCGCATATTTAGAAGGGTTGTCTGGGACTTTTATATCGATGATACGTCCTCAGAACAGGTCATCAATAGATGACCCTGCTGATCAGCCAATTCCCAGGCCCGCTGTCACTACAGACAGCGCAGGAAGCAGATAGTGCTGACACCACTGTAGTGGCCCAGGTTGGTACTGCAGCCAAAGCTTCCATTGAATTCAATAGGAGTTGCGCCTGCACCACGATCTGCTTCCTGCATGGTCTGCAGCGACATCAGCCGATCGGTGAGGATCGCGATTACCGAACCTCGACGATCATCTATTAATGACCTATTTTTGTGAACAAAATTTTAAAAAAAAGAAAGAAAAAAAAAAAAACTGTATAAACTTGGCATCGCTAAACAATTGTGCTGACCGGAAAATAGTCTTATCATAGTACTTATCTCGCACGCTGAACGCTGTAAAAATGAAATCCAAAAAACAAATTACAATTTTTTTTGGACCCAAATCGCTCTAAAAAATTTTTCGTTTAAAAATAAATTATATACACCCCAAAAAATGCCATTTAAAAAATCATAATTTCTCTTGCTAAAAACAAGCCTTCGTACGGCCCCTGGAATGTGATAACGGAAAAAAATTGTGTTGGTCACTAAGGGGTTAATGTTAAAACTAGCCTCATCACTAAGTGGGAACCCCTCCTTTTCTCGCTGTGGCCGGGGCCGCCACGGGCTGGCTGGGAGGATATACAAGACGTGGAGGGGGCCATGTACTACTATATACTCCCTGTGCCGGGAGGCCCCCCACACTGTATACAGCGCTCTGTACCTGGCTGCCCGGCTCCGTCACTTCCGGCTCTAGGAATCCACGGTCCGTCCTCCCCCGGACCCGCGAACCCGAGCTAAACGTTCCGCCTGTATCCGGCGGGGAGAACAGTTCCGGCCCCCTGGGTGGTAGCGCTTCACATCTGAACGCTAGATGGGAGAACTGATTTGGCGGTTGCACAGCCGGGCCGGAAGTATCTCTGCACATGGATGTGTGTACAGAAGTATCACCTGCATAGACTGTAGTGGAGGCTGCAGCTGCCAGCACAGGTAGAGGACAGCTCCTTGTGTTATATATGTCTCCTCACACACTGACTGCAGTATACCTTGTCAGCATCTGCCACCAAAGAATAGCTGCCAATGTAAAAGAGGGCATGCGCAAAGGGAGCCGCTTAGCAAAACGTATCATTTTACATCTGTTATTCCAGTGGCCCCAGTAGGAATAGCGTCTCTCCCAGTGGTTCCAGTAGGAATAGCGACCCTCTCAGTTGTCCCAGTAGGAATACCGTCCCTCCCAGTGGCCCCAGTAGGAATAGCGACCCTCTCAGTGTTCCCAGTAGGAATAGCGACCCTCCCAGTGGTCCCAGTAGGAATAGCGACCCTCCCAGTGGTCCCAGTAGGAATAGCGACCCTCCCAGTAGGAACAGCGTCCCTCCCAGTGGTCCCAGTAGGAACAGCGTCCCTCCCAGTTGTCCCAGTAGGAATAGCGTCCCTCCCAGTGGTCCCAGTAGGAATAGCGTCCCTCCCAGTGGTCCCAGTAGGAATAGCGACCCTCTCAGTGGTCCCAGTAGGAATAGCGTCCCTCCCAGTGGTCCCAGTAGGAATAGCGTCCCTCCCAGTGGTCCCAGTAGGAATAGCGTCCCTCCCAGTGGTCCCAGTAGGAATAGCGTCCCTCCCAGTGGTCCCAGTAGGAATAGCGTCCCTCCCAGTGGTCCCAGTAGGAACAGCGTCCCTCCCAGTGGTCCCAGTAGGAACAGCGTCCCTCCCAGTGGTCCCAGTAGGAACAGCGTCCCTCCCAGTGGTCCCAGTAGGAACAGCGTCCCTCCCAGTGGTCCCAGTAGGAACAGCGTCCCTCCCAGTGGTCCCAGTAGGAACAGCGTCCCTCCCAGTGGTCCCAGTAGGAACAGCGTCCCTCCCAGTGGTCCCAGTAGGAACAGCGTCCCTCCCAGTGGTCCCAGTAGGAACAGCGTCCCTCCCAGTGGTCCCAGTAGGAACAGCGTCCCTCCCAGTGGTCCCAGTAGGAACAGCGTCCCTCCCAGTGGTCCCAGTAGGAACAGCGTCCCTCCCAGTGGTCCCAGTAGGAACAGCGTCCCTCCCAGTGGTCCCAGTAGGAACAGCGTCCCTCCCAGTGGTCCCAGTAGGAACAGCGTCCCTCCCAGTGGTCCCAGTAGGAACAGCGTCCCTCCCAGTGGTCCCAGTAGGAACAGCGTCCCTCCCAGTGGTCCCAGTAGGAACAGCGTCCCTCCCAGTGGTCCCAGTAGGAACAGCGTCCCTCCCAGTGGTCCCAGTAGGAACAGCGTCCCTCCCAGTGGTCCCAGTAGGAACAGCGTCCCTCCCAGTGGTCCCAGTAGGAACAGCGTCCCTCCCAGTGGTCCCAGTAGGAACAGCGTCCCTCCCAGTGGTCCCAGTAGGAACAGCGTCCCTCCCAGTGGTCCCAGTAGGAACAGCGTCCCTCCCAGTGGTCCCAGTAGGAACAGCGTCCCTCCCAGTGGTCCCAGTAGGAACAGCGTCCCTCCCAGTGGTCCCAGTAGGAACAGCGTCCCTCCCAGTGGTCCCAGTAGGAACAGCGTCCCTCCCAGTGGTCCCAGTAGGAACAGCGTCCCTCCCAGTGGTCCCAGTAGGAACAGCGTCCCTCCCAGTGGTCCCAGTAGGAACAGCGTCCCTCCCAGTGGTCCCAGTAGGAACAGCGTCCCTCCCAGTGGTCCCAGTAGGAACAGCGTCCCTCCCAGTGGTCCCAGTAGGAACAGCGTCCCTCCCAGTGGTCCCAGTAGGAACAGCGTCCCTCCCAGTGGTCCCAGTAGGAACAGCGTCCCTCCCAGTGGTCCCAGTAGGAACAGCGTCCCTCCCAGTGTCCCCAGTAGGAACAGCGACCCTCTCAGTGTTCCCAGTAGGAACAGCGACCCTCTCAGTGTTCCCAGTAGGAACAGCGACCCTCTCAGTGTTCCCAGTAGGAACAGCGACCCTCTCAGTGTTCCCAGTAGGAACAGCGTCCCTCCCAGTGGTCCCAGTAGGAACAGCGTCCCTCCCAGTGGTCCCAGTAGGAACAGCGTCCCTCCCAGTGGTCCCAGTAGGAACAGCGTCCCTCCCAGTGGTCCCAGTAGGAACAGCGTCCCTCCCAGTGGCCCCAGTAGGAACAGCGACCCTCCCAGTGTTCCCAGTAGGAACAGCGACCCTCCCAGTGTTCCCAGTAGGAATAGCGACCCTCCCAGTGGTCCCAGTAGGAATAGCGTCCCTCCCAGTGGTCCCAGTAGGAATAGCGTCCCTCCCAGTGGTCCCAGTAGGAATAGCGTCCCTCCCAGTGGTCCCAGTAGGAATAGCGTCCCTCCCAGTGGTCCCAGTAGGAATAGCGTCCCTCCCAGTGGTCCCAGTAGGAATAGCGTCCCTCCCAGTGGTCCCAGTAGGAATAGCGTCCCTCCCAGTGGTCCCAGTAGGAATAGCGTCCCTCCCAGTGGTCCCAGTAGGAATAGCGTCCCTCCCAGTGGTCCCAGTAGGAACAGCGTCCCTCCCAGTGGTCCCAGTAGGAACAGCGTCCCTCCCAGTGGTCCCAGTAGGAACAGCGTCCCTCCCAGTGGTCCCAGTAGGAACAGCGTCCCTCCCAGTGGTCCCAGTAGGAACAGCGTCCCTCCCAGTGGTCCCAGTAGGAAAAGCGTCCCTCTCAGTGGTCCCAGTAGGAAAAGCGTCCCTCTCAGTGGTCCCAGTAGGAAAAGCGTCCCTCTCAGTGGTCCCAGTAGGAAAAGCGTCCCTCTCAGTGGTCCCAGTAGAAAAAGCGTCCCTCTCAGTGGTCCCAGTAGGAAAAGCGTCCCTCTCAGTGGTCCCAGTAGGAAAAGCGTCCCTCTCAGTGGTCCCAGTAGGAATAGCGTCCCTCTCAGTGGTCCCAGTAGGAATAGCGTCCCTCTCAGTGGTCCCAGTAGGAATAGCGTCCCTCTCAGTGGTCCCAGTAGGAATAGCGTCCCTCTCAGTGGTCCCAGTAGGAATAGCGTCCCTCTCAGTGGTCCCAGTAGGTATAGCGTCCCTCTCAGTGGTCCCAGTAGGTATAGCGTCCCTCTCAGTGGTCCCAGTAGAAAAAGCGTCCCTCTCAGTGGTCCCAGTAGAAAAAGCGTCCCTCTCAGTGGTCCCAGTAGGAAAAGCGTCCCTCTCAGTGGTCCCAGTAGGAAAAGCGTCCCTCTCAGTGGTCCCAGTAGGAATAGCGTCCCTCTCAGTGGTCCCAGTAGGAATAGCGTCCCTCTCAGTGGTCCCAGTAGGAATAGCGTCCCTCTCACGGGTCCCAGTAGGAATAGCGTCCCTCTCACGGGTCCCAGTAGGAATAGCGTCCCTCTCACGGGTCCCAGTAGGAATAGCGTCCCTCTCACGGGTCCCAGTAGGAATAGCGTCCCTCTTACGGGTCCCAGTAGGAATAGCGTGCCCCTCTTAGGGGCCCCAGTAGGAATAGCGTGCCCCTCTTAGGGGCCCCAGTAGGAATAGCGTGCCCCTCTTAGGGGCCCCAGTAGGAATAGAGTCCCTCTCAGGGGCCCCAGTAGTAATAGCGTGCCCCTCTCAGGGGCCCCAGGAGTAATAGCGTGCCCCTCTCAGGGGCCCCAGGAGTAATAGCGTGCCCCTCTCAGGGGCCCCAGGAGTAATAGCGTTCCTTCCTCACCCCGGAACAACAACCATGGCAGCAAGTCGTTTCCCCACTGCAGCAGGTCTGGTCATCGTGGCTGTTTTATGCAGAGACCGTGCTTCCATCCCCAGCAGCTGTGTTCCTGTAGGTACATTACACAGTGCAGTCTGTGAGGGAGGATCAGACCTCCTTCAGTCAGTAAACTACTTACCACCACGGCCGCTGCCTGGCCGGAGGCGCTCACAGGGACGGCCGCTGTTTGGCCGGAGGCGCTCACAGGGACGCCCGCTGCCTGGCCGGAGGCGCTCACAGGGACGCCCGCTGCCTGGCCGGAGGCGCTCACAGGGACGGCCGCTGCCTGGCCGGAGGCGCTCACAGGGACGCCCGCTGGCGCTTACAGGGAGCAATTATTTTTTACCGTCCGTTAATATGTCTGGTAAACAATACAGACCGGCCGTACAACTTCACTACTGTCCGAGCTGTTGGTTACCGGCCAAGTGACAGCCCTAATACCAGTGTATAGAGCATGCGCGTGTCCTCGGTCTATCGCACCGTTAGAAATGGTAGAGCGGTTATCCCACCTAAATCGGCTTTCGCCAGGATAAATATATGAGAATTGGGGGGTCTGACCACTGGGACCATGAGAATGGCGGTCTCCGAGTCCTCCAGATAAATGGCGGTGTGCATGCCTGATCACCGCTCATTCTCTTCTATGGGACTGAGGGTGCATTCAGATCACTGTATATCAGCTTGGCGTGAAAACCGTCGTCCTGATCTGCAGGGGGGGGGGGTGGAAGAGCCAGGAGCAGGAACTGGGCTCCCGCCCCCTCTCTGCCTCCTCTCCACCCCTCTGCACTATTTGCAATGAAAGGAGCCGGGGCGGGGCTAAGTTCCGAGAATTAGCCCCGCCTCTCCCCAATGAAAATAGTGCAGGTGGGTGGAGAGGAGGCAGAGAGGGGGCGGAAGCTCAGTTCCTGCTCCTGGCTCTTCCATCCTCCCCCCCCCCCTTACCCCCCCTGCAGAGAGGAACACCATATATCGGCTGGGCTTGAAAACCGAGCCGATATACGGTGGTCTGCCTCTCAGCGATGTGATGTAAATTGCCATCATTATATGTTGTATATAGATAACAATGTGATGTAAGTTGCCATCTTATCCATTGTATATAGATAGTGATGTGATGTTAGTTGTAACCTTTATTCTTTTAACCCTTTCCAATCCAATTTGTATCCTGGTTTTCCTAGGGGGTGTACTCTTTTTCTGCTGTTATACAATGGCGCTATCTGCTGGCTAAAGCTAGTACTGCATGGGGTGACATTTTGGTTAGGCTCTGACAGCAGAGAGGCTGGCAATATACAGTAAGGCCTCCTTCCCACGAGCGTGACGGGGTCCGCCGCGTAATATTACGCAGTGAAGCCCGTCACGGCGCCCCCCAGAGCCCCTATACTTACCTGCGGGAGATAGCGTGAAATCGCTTCCCCGCCCACCGCCGCCGCGTCACCGCCCGTCACCGCCCACCGCCGCCGCGTCACCGGCCGTGTCACGTGACGCGGCCGGCCGCGTCATATGGCATCATATGACGCGCGGCGGTGGGCGGGAAAGCGTTTTTTCACGCTATCTCCCGCTGGTTACAGCGGGAGATAGCGTGAACGGACGGCTTCCATTGACTGCAATGGAAGCCGTCAGTGCGTACAGCCCGTCCTCACCCGCAGAAAATAGAGCATGCTGCGGGTGAGGACGGGAGAAATCGCGGTGCGTAATTCCGTGGTGGAATTACGCATCGTGAGCATTGTGCTATTAGGTTCAATAGAACCTAATAGCTGCGGGCAACGCAGCGGATTTTCGCCGCGAATTACGCGGCGGAAATCCGTTCGTGGGAAGGAGGCCTAAGAGAACCCTGACAGACGTCTTCCAACATCAGAGCTGTACAGCCTTACATCATAATGTCTTCAGAGGTCAGACAGTGGATTGGAAAGGGTTAATATAAATAATTTACAAAAGAAGGACAATAATTTATCACTATGCTCCATTATCACTTAATCTGGATAAACTATTATTGTAAAACTTTCCATACTGTCTTACTCTCTTTAAAGCCAAGCCTATAGGCCCTTTTACACGGGACGATTGTTCTGGTTGTTCAAAAGCCCGCTCTCCCGTGGGGTTTTGAACGATAATCATCCTGTGTAAAAGCATGCAGAACCCGATCGTCCAATCGTAAAATCCCAAACGACATTGAGATCTCCTGCAGCGGCAGGGGATTCCTTCATCCCCGTGGGGAGTCCACTGGGAGTCCCCTCTTCCCTTAACACTGTGACAGCAATGGCAGGGTATTCAACGATGAGGGGACTCCCGGTGGGGAGGAAGGAATTCCCTGCAGCTGCTGCAGCCCCATTGAAAGCAATGAGATGAAGGGAACCCCCCGCAGTGATGCGAGGCTGTTTTCACATGAAACTGCCTTGCATCCAGGGGTTTTAGAAAGTTTGCGATAGCGGTACAGGGCCGTGAATATTGCTCTTGCTAGTGTGCAGGACCCCTTTATAAGTGCGGCCTCTGTACAATATGAAGAACCTTTGCAGAGAGGTAGCTGATAAGGCAAGAATAGACCAAACATTCCGAAAGTCGGGATTAGAGATGGATCAGTAGTTAGTAGCAGAGGACGGGTCAAGGGATTTTATTTTTTGTTTTAGTAGAGGGGATATGACAGCATGTTCAAAAGAAAAAAGAAAGGTGTTGGACTAAAGAGAGAAGTTAACCCCTTCAACACCAGAGGTTTTTCACGTTGTTTTATTTTTCATTTTGTTGCCCACACTTTCTAAGGCTGGATTCCCACGAACGTATATCGGCTTGGTTTTCACACCGAGCCGATATACGTCGTCCTCATCTGCAGAGGGGGGAGGATGGATAAGCCAGGAGCAGGAACTGAGCTCCCGCCCCCTCTCTGCCTCCCCTCCACCCCTCTTTCTTTCTACAGTATGGCATGTTCTCCTGCTGTACAGTGTTCTTAGAGGGGGCGGGGCCAAGAGAGACTATACACTGTCTATTCACTCTATACAACAGAGTTCAGTGTAAATAGCAGCCGTTCAGTACTGAATGGCCACTGTGTAAAGTGAATGGAGAGGGGTGGGGGAGAGCGGGGAGAGTAATCTCCTGCAGCCACCCTGCTGTGAAACAAGGATACCCGCTTAAAGTAACACTGACACCTCGTCCCCTCCCTGCACAGACAGGATCACACTGACATGAGACACATATATAGATAACACAGGATCCACCGTTCACAATAGTCACAGCTCACCTCCTCCCACCCCTGCACAGACAGGATTACACTGAGAGGAGACACCTATATATAGGTAACACAGGATCCACCAGTCACAATAGTCACAGCTCACCTCCTCTCCTCCCTGCACAGGCAGGATTACACTGAGAGGTGACACCCATATGTAGAGAACACGGGAGCCACCATTCACAATAGTGACAGCTCACCTGCTCCCCTCCCTGCAAAGGCAGGATTACACTGAGAGGTGACACCTATATGTAGAGAACACAGGAGCTACCATCCACAATAGTCACAGCTCCCCTCCTCCCCTCCCTGCACAGGCAGAATTACACTGGGTGGGTATGGTGGCTGGCTGGGTCGGTCGGTGGCAGCGCCAGTAATACTACCTTCCCCCACCCCCGTGCGTCAAGTTATGACAGATTTTCAGTAGCTTCTGTTATATTTGGTGGTCTATAGAAATATTATTTTTGTTTCCCTTTATGTAGTTTTAGCTATGGAAATTCCGCATGTTCATCTTTCTCACATATTTCTTCCCATAGTGTGGGCTTTAAACAGGATTTTACATAAAGACAAACCCCTTCCCCTTTCCTTTTTTTTACAATCCTTTCTGAACAGACTGTAACCCTGTAAGTTAACCATCCAGTCATAGCTTTTATCCAACCAGGTCTCCGTTATTCCCACTATGTCATAGTTTTACTCAGACATTATTACTTCCAGTTTGTCAACCTTATTGGTCAGACTTCTACATTAGTCACCGTACAGTTTAGAAGGTTTTTGGTTATTTTTTTTTATATTATGTGTATCCCTATTAACTGTTCTATCAGTTCTAACTGTACTAACCCCATCCACTGCTCCACCCCTACACTCATTACTTAGTCCCCGGTCACTGTCCACACTGTCTTCCCCTCTATCTCCCTGGTTCCCCTCCCTCCAGTCCCTAGTTTTAATGCTCCGCCAACCTCCTAGCCATCTTCTCCTCCAGCACAGCTGCACCCTCCCCATTGAGATGCAGCCCATCCCTACAGTTGAAGCTGTAGCCAACAACAATGTGAGCCCAGTTCTCTAGGGACCCCAACCCCTCCTTCCTGCACCAACTCTGGAGCCACTTGCCTACCTCTCTAATCTCCTGCTGTCTTTATGCTGTGGCACGTGGTACAGGTACGATTTGAAAAAATACTACTTTGATGGTCCTTGCCCTAAGATTACATCCTAGTTCCTTGAAATCGTTTTTAAGGACCTTCCATCTGCCTCTAACTTTGTTATTGGTGCCAATGTGTACCATGACCACTGGATCCTCTCCAGCCCCTCCCAGTAATCTGTGAACCCGCTCTGTGATGTGTCAAACTCGAGCTCTAGGAAGGCAACACACCGTTCGACAATCCCGGTCTTTGTGACAGATTACCCTGTTTGTTCTCCTTATAATTGAGCCTCCCACCACTAGGGCCTGTCTAGCCTGCCTGTGGTCCTGTTCCCCTTCTTACTGGAGCAGACATCCCCCTGGCAGTCAGAGGCTATGTTATGCTGCAGTAGTACTAATCCTGTAATGGCATCCCCCTTATCTGCCAACTTTGCAAACTTATTGGGTTGTGCCAGTTCAGGACTAGCCTCCCTGGTTCTCTTCCCTCTACCATTTCTATCTGTCACCCAGCTTGCTGCCTACTTATCCTGCTCTACCGAACTACCATCCACATCTACCACAGCGAGTGTCTGCTCAGTGAGCAGGAAATGCCTTTCCATAGTGTCAATGGCTCTCAGTGTTGCAAGTTGCTCATTAAGATGCAGGCTTCCAAATGTGCAACATGCTCACACTTTGTACAGCAATATGCACCCTCGAACAGTTGTTCAAAGACCACATACATGACAAGATGTACACCAAAGAAGCAGTAGCAGCGTAGCCTGATAGCCTGCAGTGGGTCGTCGTTGTGTTGGATGTCGCAGAAACATTGTTAATAACTTTGACGGGAATAAAGATACATGACACTTAAGAACACCTTTGTATTCTTTGTCAGCAGTAATAATAGTGCCCCCCCCCCCAGCAGTAGTAATAGTGACACCCCCCCCCAGCAGTAGTAATAGTGACACCCCCCCAGCAGTATAGTGACCCCCCCAGCAGTAGTTATAGTGACACCCCCCCAGCAGTAATAATAGTGACACCCCCCTCCAGCAGTAGTAATAGTGACACCCCCCTCCAGCAGTAGTAATAGTGACACCCCCCTCCAGCAGTAGTAATAGTGACACCCCCCCTCCAGCAGTAGTAATAGTGACACCCCCCCAGCAGTAGTAATAGTGACACCCCCCCAGCAGTAGTAATAGTGACACCCCCCCAGCAGTAGTAATAGTGACACCCCCCAGCAGTAGTAATAGTGACACCCCCCCAGCAGTAGTAATAGTGACACCCCCCCAGCAGTAGTAATAGTGACACCCCCCCAGCAGTAGTAATAGTGACACCCCCCCAGCAGTAGTAATAGTGCCCCCCCCCCAGCAGTAGTAATAGTGACCCCCCCCAGCAGTAGTAATAGTGACCACCCCCCCAGCAGTAGTAATAGTGACACCCCCCCAGCAGTAGTAATAGTGACACCCCCCCAGCACTAATAATAGTGACCCCCCCCAGCAGTATAGTAACCCCCCCCCCCAGCAGTAGTTATAGTGACACCCCCCCAGCAGTAATAATAGTGACACCCCCCCAGCAGTAGTAATAGTGACACCCCCCAGCAGTAATAATAGTGACACCCCCCCCAGCGGCCCCCAGCAGTAATAATAGTGACAACCCCCAGCGGCCCCCCAGCAGTAATAATAGTGACAGCCCCCAGCGGTAATAATAGTGACACCCCCCCCCCAGCGGCCCCCCAGCAGTAATAATAGCGATGCCCCCCAGCAGTAATAATAGTGACGCCCCCCCCAGCAGTAATAATAGTAACAACCCCCAGCGGCCACCCAGCAGTCATAATAGTGACACCCCCCCAGCAGTAATAATGCCCCCCCCCAGGCGGTTCCCCAGCAGTAATAATGCCCCCGCCCCAGCGGTCCCTCAGCAGTAATAATGCCCCCCCCCAGCGGTCCCCCAGCAGTAATAATGCCCCCCCCAGTGGTCCCCCAACAGTAATAATGCCCCCCCCCCCCAGCAGTAATAATGCCCCCCCCCCCAGCGGTCCCCCAGCAGTAATAATGCCGTCCCCCAGCAGTAGTAATGCGCCCCTCCCCCCAGCGGTGCCCCAGCAGTAATAATGCCCCCCCTCCCCTAGTGGTCCCCCAGCAGTAATAATACCCCCCTCCCTGAGACCCACATACCTACCCCTCCTTCTCGTGGAAGCACCGCTCCTCTTCTGCCTGATCGCTGGTGCACACTAAGCGTGCTGCCGGATGCCGTCAGTGTGCTGTCAGATGCCTCCTCCCCCTGCTCTCGCAGAACCAAGTAGGAGACGTCGGGGGACAAGGATCCTGGTTGCACACTGACTTCACAGTGTGTGCCGGGATCAGAGCAGATAGCAGCGCGGCAGCGTGCTGATGAGTGAAGGCCGGCAGGGGAGCCAGGGTCCCTGTAGGCATTCACTAATGTGGTGAGCGGCCGATGGTGACGCGTGCCAGCAGGGACGCTGCCCTTTGGTGTACTATAAACATTCCTATTCACTGGAAATAAGCTTCTAGCCCAAACCTTAAAAAACTGCCGTATGCCATTATCAAGCCTTGCCACATTTTCATTCAGCACTGTATTCTAGTCGGTAGCATTTTCTTCTGCCATTACCAGATTTATCCATCAGACTGCCAGGTAGTTGAACGTGATTTATCGCTCCGGACACCAAGCTTCCACTGCCTCAGAGTCCAGTAGTGGCATGCTTTACACCACCACAGCTTATATCGGGCATTGTG
Organism: Eleutherodactylus coqui; assembly: GCF_035609145.1. NCBI lineage: Eukaryota > Metazoa > Chordata > Amphibia > Anura > Eleutherodactylidae > Eleutherodactylus > Eleutherodactylus coqui. The sequence continues at coordinate 161,340,077 of NC_089843.1, read as the reverse complement.
CATGGTGGTCTTAGCCGTGTGTTCAGTTGTTTGACCATGGAAATCCATTTCATGAAGCTTCACATGCACAACTATTGTGCTGATGTCACTTTCAGAGGAAGTTTGAGAACTTGTTGCTCCTAGATGTTTCCAGTTAACCCTTCCATTCAACTAGGACAAATCTAGTAGGTCAGAAGCTTCTAAGACTGACCTATGCATCCTATAACAATAGCATGTTTAAAGCGTACCTGAGTTTAACAATTTTTCTAACCATTTACTGCTGTTTGCACCCTGTTTCATGTCTATAATAGTAATTTTTAGGTGGTCTTTCTTATTTCTGTATTTTCTGCCACTTGCAATCCATTTTCAGAGAGGGAGCTTGTAGCAAGCCTAGCATTCTGCCAGTAGTTCACTGTCCTGACTTCCTTGCCGTTCCCGTGCTACATTGCACTGTCTCTGATCCAATCAGCAAGGAGGCAGTATCTGCATTTCTAACCCTCTGCTTTCCCAGGACGATCAGGCAGTTAGTGACATTCTAGCTAAATGGTTAGTAAACTCACTGTAATCAGGGCTAAATGTACAGCTTGTGCTGCCCTAGGCACTCAGACTGAATGTACCAAAAGAATTTTAAAAAAGTTTTTCAGTACATTACATGGTACATTAAATAGCACAATTGAAAAATAAAACTGGTTCTGCAAAAAACAAGCCCCTTTACAGGCATGTCGATGGATAAATAAAAGTTATGATTTTTGAAAAATGGAGAGGAAAAGCCGAAAATGTATAATTCCTGGACAACCCCCTCAACACAAATTACTGACTGCACATCTGGTGCGGCGACACTTGCTAGTTAGGTTTTCCTTTGCCCATAAGCAGGCGACACGTTGATCTCTCATGCATTAATTCTGACTGCATCTAGTGATAATTGCTGTAAATAACCTAAATCAATCATCTTCAGTTGATGATAATCACTGTCATTGTAATTGAAATTAAAGGAAGACTAGTAAGAAAAATTGGAGCTGCACGTTTTAATTGCTTATTATGCGCTAATGAATAATTATAAAGCAGTGGCTGGTGACAATGCTACTGATCTGTTAGCGCATACTCCTATATGCTGCTGGCACCTCGGCTCCGCAGTGCAGACGGGCGCTGGATGGTGAAGGTATACCTACTGTATAACAAACAGGTCAGTGTCCTTGGTGGGGCATGTTGTCCGGATCCCCCTTATTAGCTAGTTATACCAACACATGTAATTCTACATGTCCCCTTTAGCAGCCGGACAGTACTTCCTTTGGAGATATTACCAGATCACTAGGGTTTTCAGAAGCCGTTGACAATTGGCTTACTTTTAATAGGGGGAATGTTTTTTAAAGCTATGGACACCTTGACTCTTGTTCTACTTGAATCCATATATTTTTACATAAAAATAATTTTTGCAATTGGATGTTATTAGAGATGAGCGAACACCAAAATGTTCGGGTGTTCGTTATTCGGAACGAACTTCCCGCGATGCTCGAGGGTTCGTTTCGAACAACGAACCCCATTGAAGTCAATGGGCGACCAGAACATTTTTGTATTTCGCCGATGCTCGCTAAGGTTTTCATGTGTGAAAATCTGGGCAATTCAAGAAAGTGATGGGAATGACACAGAAACGGATAGGGCAGGCGAGGGGCTACATGTTGGGCTGCATCTCAAGTTCACAGGTCCCACTATTAAGCCACAATACCGGCAAGAGTGGGCCCCCCCCCCTCCCAACAACTTTTACTTCTGAAAAGCCCTCATTAGCATGGCATACCTTTGCTAAGCACCACACTAGCTACAACAAAGCACAATCACTGCCTGGATGACACTCCGCTGCCACTTCTCCTGGGTTACATGCTGACCAACCGCCCCCCCCCCTCCCCCCCACAGCGCACACCAAAGTGTCCCTGCGCAGCCTTCAGCTGCCCTCATGCCACGCCACACTCATGTCTATTTAGAAGTGCGTCTGCCATGAGGAGGAACCGCAGGCACACACTGCAGAGAGTTGGCATGGCTAGGCAGCGGCCCTCTTTAAAAGGGGCGGGGCGATAGCCCACAATGCTGTACAGAAGCAATGAGAAATAGAATCCTGTGCCACCGCCATCAGGAGCTGCACACGTAGGCATAGCAATGGGGAACCTATGTGCCACACACTATTCATTCTGTCAAGGTGTCTGCATGCCCCAGTTAGACCGGGCTTTTTAATTCATAGACACAGGCAGGTACAACTCCCTATTGTGAAGTCCCTGTCGACCCACAGCATGGGTGGGTGCCAGGAAGCCACCGGCGGTACATAGAAATATCCCATTACATTGCCCAACACAGCTGAGGTAGTAATGTCGTGCGTAATACAGGTGGGCTTCGGCCCACACTGCATGCCCCAGTCAGACTGGGGTTCTTTACAAGTGTACAGATGTATTAAAAACTCCGTGTGCACCTACAGCATGGGTGGCTCCCTGGAACCCACCGGCGGTACACAAAAATATCCCATTGCATTGCCCAACACAGCTGAGATAGTAATGTCGTGCATAATGCAGGTGGGCTTCGGCCCACACTGCATGCCCCAGTCAGACTGGGGTTCTTTAGAAGTGGACACATGTAGGTTAAACTCCCTGTGGACCCACTGCCTGGGTGGGTGCCAGGAAGCCACCGGCGGTACATAGAAATATCCCATTGCATTGCCCAACACAGCTGAGGTAGTAATGTTGTGCGTAATACAGGTGGGCTTTGGCCCACACTGCATGCCCCAGTCAGACTGGGGTTCTTTAGAAGTGGACACATGTAGGTTAAACTCCCTGTGGACCCACTGCCTGGGTGGGTGCCAGGAAGCCACCGGCGGTACATAGAAATATCCCATTGCATTGCCCAACACAGCTGAGGTAGTAATGTCGTGCGTAATACAGGTGGGCTTCGGCCCACACTGCATGCCCCAGTCAGACTGGGGTTCTTTAGAAGTGTACAGATGTATTAAAAACTCCGTGTGCACCTACAGCATGGGTGGCTCCCTGGAACATAAAAATATCCCATTGCATTGCCCAACACAGCTGAGGTAACGTCAGCTGTAATGCAGGTGGGCTAAAAATTAATTTGATTACACTGTAGGCGAGGGCCCACAAAAATTGCTGTATCAACAGTACTAATGTACATCCCAAAAATTGGCCATGGCCAGCCTAGAGGGCAGGTGAAACCCATTAATCGCTTTGGTTAATGTGGCTTAAATGGTAACTAGGCCTGGAGGCAGCCCAGTGTAACGAAAAATTGGTTCAAGTTAAAGTTCCAACGCTTTTAAGCGCATTGAAACTTATAAAAATTGTTCAGAAAAATTATTTGATTGAGCCTTATGGCCCTAAGAAAAATTGCCCGTTCAGCGTGATTACGTGAGGTTTCAGGAGGAGGAGCAGGAGGAGGAGGAGGAATATTAGACACAGATTGATGAAGCAGAAATGTCCCCGTTTTGGATGGTGAGAGAGAACGTAGCTTCCATCCGCGGGTGCAGCCTACGTATTGCTTACGTATCGCTGCTGTCCGCTGGTGGAGAACAGAAGTCTGGGGAAATCCAGCCTTTGTTCATCTTGATGAGTGTTAGCCTGTCGGCACTGTCGGTTGACAAGCGGCTACGCTTATCTGTGATGATTCCCCCAGCCGCACTAAACACCCTCTCCGACAAGACGCTAGCCGCAGGACAAGCAAGCACCTCCAGGGCATACAGCGCTAGTTCAGGCCACGTGTCCAGCTTCGACACCCAGTAGTTGTAGGGGGCAGAGGCGTCACCAAGGATGGTCGTGCGATCCGCTACGTACTCCCTCACCATCCTTTTACAGTGCTCCCGCCGACTCAGCCGTGACTGGGGAGCGGTGACACAGTCTTGGTGGGGAGCCATAAAGCTGGCCAGGCCCTTAAAGACTGTTGCACTGCCTGGGATGTACATGCTGCTCGATCTACGCACATCACCTGCTACCTGGCCCTCGGTACTGCGCCTTCTGCCACTAGCGCTGTCGGCTGGGAATTTTACCATCAGCTTGTCCGCAAGGGTCCTGTGGTATAGCAACACTCTCGAACCCCTTTCCTCTTCGGGAATGAGAGTGGGCAGGTTCTCCTTATACCGTGGATCGAGCAGTGTGTACACCCAGTAATCCGTCGTGGCCAGAATGCGTGCAACGCGAGGGTCACGAGAAAGGCATCCTAACATGAAGTCAGCCATGTGTGCCAGGGTACCTGTACGCAACACATGGCTGTCTTCACTAGGAAGATCACTTTCAGGATCCTCCTCCTCCTCCTCCTCCTCCTCCTCCTCCTCAGGCCATACACGCTGAAAGGATGACAGGCAATCAGCCGGTGTACCGTCAGCAGCGGCCCAAGCTGTCTCTTCCCCCTCCTCCTCATCCTCCTCATGCTCCTCCTCCTCCTCCTGTACGCGCTGAGAAATAGACAGGAGGGTGCCCTGACTATCCAGCGACATACTGTCTTCCCCCGCCCCCGTTTCCGAGCGCAAAGCAGCTGCCTTTATGGTTTGCAGGGAATTTCTCAAGATGCATAGCAGAGGAATGGTGACGCTAATGATTGTAGCATCGCCGCTCACCACCTGGGTAGACTCCTCAAAATTACCAAGGACATGGCAGATGTCTGCCAACCAGGCCCACTCTTCTGAAAGGAATTGAGGAGGCTGACTCCCACTGCGCCGCCCATGTTGGAGTTGGTATTCGACTATAGCTCTACGTTGTTCATAGAGCCTGGCCAACATGTGGAGCGTAGAGTTCCACCGTGTGGGCACGTCGCACAGCAGTCGGTGCACTGGCAGCTTAAAGTGATGTTGCAGGGTGCGCAGGGTGGCAGCGTCCGTGTGGGACTTGCGAAAATGTGCGCAGAGCCGGCGCGCCTTTACGAGCAGGTCTGACAAGCGTGGGTAGCTTTTCAGAAAGCGCTGAACCACCAAATTAAAGACGTGGGCCAGGCATGGCACGTGCGTGAGGCTGCCGAGCTGCAGAGCCGCCACCAGGTTACGGCCGTTGTCACACACGACCATGCCCGGTTGGAGGCTCAGCGGCGCAAGCCAGCGGTCGGTCTGCTGTGTCAGACCCTGCAGCAGTTCGTGGGCCGTGTGCCTCTTATCGCCTAAGCTGAGTAGTTTCAGCACGGCCTGCTGACGCTTGCCCACCGCTGTGCTGCCACACCGCGCGACACCGACTGCTGGCGACATGCTGCTGCTAACACATCTTGATTGCGAGACAGAGGAGGAGGAGGAGGAGGAGGAGGAGGAGGGTGCTTTAGTGGAGGAAGCATACACCTCCGCAGATACCACCACCGAGCTGGGGCCCGCAATTCTGGGGGTGGGTAGGACATGAGCGGTCCCAGGCTCTGACTCTGTCCCAGCCTCCACTAAATTCACCCAATGTGCCGTCAGGGAGATGTAGTGGCCCTGCCCGCCTGTGCTTGTCCACGTGTCCGTAGTTAAGTGGACCGTGGCAGTAACCGCGTTGGTGAGGGCGCGTACAATGTTGCGGGAGACGTGGTCGTGCAGGGCTGGGACGGCACATCGGGAAAAGTAGTGGCGACTGGGAACTGAGTAGCGCAGGGCCGCCGCCTCCATGATACTTTTGAAGGACTCCGTTTCCACAACCCTATACGGCAGCATCTCAAGGCTGATGAATTTTGCTATGCGGACGGTTAACGTTTGAGCGTGCGGGTGCGTGGCGGCGTACTTGCGCTTGCGCTCCAACAGTTGCGCAAGCGACGGCTGGACGGTGCGCTGAACTACACTGCTGGATGGGGCCGAGGACAGCGGAGGTGAGGGTGTGGGTGCAGGCCAGGAGACGGTAGTGCCTGTGTCCTGAGAGGGGGGTTGCATCTCAGTGGCAGGTTGGGGCACAGGGGGAGAGGCAGGGGTGCAAACCGGAGGCGCTGAACGGCCTTCGTCCCACCTTGCGGGGTGCTTGGCCATCATATGTCTGCGCATGGTGGTGGTGGTGGTGAGGCTGTTGGTGTTGGCTCCCCGGCTGAGCTTTGCGCGACAAAGGTTGCACACCACTGTTCGTCGGTCGTCAGGCGTCTCTGTGAAAAACTGCCAGACCTTAGAGCACCTCGGCCTCTGCAGGGTGGCATGGCGCGAGGGGGCGCTTTGGGAAACACTTGGTGGATTATTCGGTCTGGCCCTGCCTCTACCCCTGGCCACCGCACTGCCTCTTGCAACCTGCCCTGCTGTTGCCCTTGACTCCCCCTCTGAAGACCTGTCCTCCTGAGTAAGCGTTGCACACCAGGTGGGGTCAGTCACCTCATCGTCCTGCTGCTCTTCCTTCCTTCCTCTGTGCGCTGCTCCCTCGGACTTACTGCCCTTACTACTACCTCACTGCAAGACAACTGTGTCTGATCGTCATCGTCCTCCTCACCCACAGAAAGTTGTTGAGACAGTTGGCGGAAGTCCCCAGCCTCTTCCCCCGGACCCCGGGAACTTTCGAATGGTTGGGCATCAGTGACGATAAACTCCTCTGGTGGGAGAGGAACCGCTGCTGCCCAATCTAAGCAGGGGCCCGAGAACAGTTCCTGGGAGTGTTCCCGCTCCTGAGCAGGTGTCATTGTAGTGGAGTGAGGAGGCTGGGAGGAAGGAGGAGCAGCAGACAGAGGATTCGGATTGGCAGCAGTGGACGGCGCAGAACTGCGGGTAGACGATAGGTTGCTCGAAGCACTTTCTGCCATCCAGGACAGGACCTGCTCACACTGCTCATTTTCTAATAACCGTCTCCCGCGTGGACCCATTAATTGGGCGATGAATGTGGGGACACCAGAAACGTGCCTCTCTCCTAATCGTGCAGCAGTCGGCTGCGACACACCTGGATCAGGAGCTTGGCCTGTGCCCACACCCTGACTTGGCCCTCCGCGTCCTCGGCCGCGTCCACGTCCTCTAGGCCTACCCCTACCCCTCAGCATGCTGTATTACCAGTGATTTGATTTCACAGGCAGCTAATAAATTGGCGCAAGACTGCAGGCCAAATATAATTTTTTCCCTTTTTTGAAAACGAAAGGCCCCACTGCCTCTAGTGAATGAATAATCTAAGTTTAATAACTGTGCTGTTTTCCTGCTAATGTGTCACAGAACGTGAGGGTAGCAGAGTTATTAACTGTGGCAGAGCAGGTATTTTTTTTCCCAATTAAGGAAAGCAAATGGCGAAGCCAGGAGTAAAACGTAGCTGGGTGCGTCTGATTTTTACAGGTTGCACACGCAGCCGACACGTGTCCACCGCCCTTAGGACGGACAGCGGCAGGACAAATAGAATTATTTTCCGTTTTTTTGCACCAAAAGGCAGCACTGCGTATATTCTATGAACATGAGAAGTTTAATAACTGTGCTGTTTTCCTGCTAATGTGTCACAGAACGTGAGGGTAGCAGAGTTATTAACTGTGGCAGAGCAGGTATTTTTTTTCCCAATTAAGGAAAGCAAATGGCGAAGCCAGGAGTAAAACGTAGCTGGGTGCGTCTGATTTTTACAGGTTGCACACGCAGCCGACACGTGTCCACCGCCCTTAGGACGGACAGCGGCAGGACAAATAGAATTATTTTCCGTTTTTTTGCACCAAAAGGCAGCACTGCGTATATTCTATGAACATGAGAAGTTTAATAACTGTGCTGTTTTCCTGCTAATGTGTCACAGAACGTGAGGGTAGCAGAGTTATTAACTGTGGCAGAGCAGGTATTTTTTTTCCCAATTAAGGAAAGCAAATGGCGAAGCCAGGAGTAAAACGTAGCTGGGTGCGTCTGATTTTTACAGGTTGCACACGCAGCCGACACGTGTCCACCGCCCTTAGGACGTACAGCGGCAGGACAAATAGAATTATTTTCCGTTTTTTTGCACCAAAAGGCAGCACTGCGTATATTCTATGAATAATAACTGTGTTGTGGCCCTGCCTATACAATTCTTTCCCTGCAGTATCAATGGAGGGTGTAATGCTCTGCAGAGGCGATTTTGAGAAGCAAAAAAAAATGCAGCACAGCTAACAGCAGCCTGGACAGTACTGCACACGGATAAATATGGCCCTAGAAAGGACCGTTGAGGTTCTTGAAGGCTACACTCACTCCTAACACTCTCCCTGCCTATGCAGCACTTCTGTCCCTAATGCCGGGTGCAACGCTCTGCAGAGCCGATTTTGAGGGAAAAAAAATTGCCACTGCTAACAGCAGCCAACACACAGCTATCAGTGGCCCTAATAAGGACCTTTGGGGGGTCTTGAAGCCTACACTAACTACCAATTCTTTCCCTACAGCAGCTCCGGTACAAACAGCACTGTCCCTCATCTAACTCACACCGCATCTGAGGCGAGCCGCGGGAGGGGCCGACTTTTATGTTCGGGTGACACCTGATCTTCCCAGCCACTCACAGCAGGGGGGTGGTATAGGGCTTGAATGTCACAGGGGGAAGTTGTAATGCCTTCCCTGTCTTTCATTTGGCCAAAAAAAGCGCGCTAACGTCTCAGGGAAGGAAGTGAAAGTAACCAGAACACCGCATGGTGTTCGTTACGAATAACGAACATCCCGAACACCCTAATATTCGCACGAATATCAAGCTCGGAAGAACACGTTCGCTCATCTCTAGATGTTATGCAAATTTTTTTAACCATTTATTTTCTACAATTGCAGTGTGCTCCAATACACTGCACTGCTGGAGGACTCGGATTCCTGCAGAATCCATCTGTCAGATTGTAAAAAGCGCCTGCAAAGGTGTTTGTTGCATTTAACGCAGTGCTAGTGAAAACCAAGTCTACAATAACTAGAATATCTGCCTGGGAACTAGGTGTTACTTCAACCTGCATTATGCTGACTGCATCCAGGTCTACCTCTGCAGAGTAAGCAGGAAGCTGCCATACAGCAGGCGGGTAGGGGGCGGGGAATGCGGATGTGATCACTAGTTGGTGGCGGGCACACCGTTGTGATTCAGTGTGGACTACTGTTGGCAAGACTGGTAAATATATTGCATTGGAGGGAAGAGTGGGGTGGGTTTCACACGTTTAGTGCATTGCGAGACTCACAAAACTTGCACGAATATGAACTCTATTCTTTTGAATGGAGTCCTATACATAAGCTCGGCCCAATATTTCACTCACCGTTTGTAGGTAGCCTGAGAAACATACTTGTTTATTACTAGTTGGGAGCGTTAGGGCCCCTTTACATGGGATGATTGTCGGGCACAGAAGAGCCCAGCAGTTGTCCCAGTGATTGTTCCTGTGCTTACACCTAGGAGCAGCGATCGCTCGGTGAATGGAGGCGAACCGGAGACCACTCTTGTTTCCGCCTCCATTCACAGTACACAGGCCGTTGTTCGTATATGAACAGCTTCCTCTTTACGTAGGCCAATCCTAGTCCAGGTTTTATGCCTGCCTAAACTGAACATTTGAAGATAAGCGGACGAATTACCTTTTGTCATTCAGTCGCTGGCGGCATTTACACTGGACGATTATCGTTCATATTCCTACAATCCAGCTAGAATCTGAACGATTACCGTTCCGTGTAAAAGGGCTTTTACTGGTATTGGCGCAGCTCTGTTTTGACTATGGGATGAAGGGGGAAACCACAAGTGATGTGTAAGGCTGGTTTCACACGGCCGAGAATCTCGCACAAGCGGGAAACAAATGGTGGCACGTCGTATCTTTGGGCGTACCCTCGCATCGTCCCTTGTTTTCAATGGGACCGATGCACACAAATGCAATGCGACGCGTGGTTTCCCATTAAAAACTATAGGAGACACCCTGCAATCCTAAATGGACCACAATATAAAAACGTGAGGAAATCACTTGTTGGCGAGCGTGATATTGTGCTTTGATCAACAACCTGATATCAATGTCGCCTGTGTGAAGATAGCCTTAGGGTGTGTTTATGTGTAGTAGATTTGTGGAGGTGGAATGCATAAATTGGCCAATCAATTTATAAATCCCACCTCCACAATGTGATTGGCTGAGCAGAGTTTGAAGAACCAATCCAAGCAGAGCTGGATGAACCAATCACAACCTTTGCTTCCTGGAGGCAGGATTTTTGAATCCCACAACCAGGAAGTAATCTGTGGGCGAACGAGGACTGCAGGACACCCGGCGAAGCTCCGAAGAGCCGCGGGAGGACCTGGACTGAGCCTTTTGCGTAAGTATTCCCTTTTTTTTTCAGGGAATGTAGCTAGCGCTTATCTTAAGGGTATGGCTTAACCTTCTTGCGATAAAATCACACGAGTTTATCGCTGGCGGAATAGTGCACGATTTTTCGCAAGAATAACCCATCACTGGCACTACAAAATCGCGGGAACACAGCTGTGATATCGCTGTCGCCTATGTGAAAGAGGCCTCCGAACAGTGAAACTAGCGGACCTGCCAGACTCGGCATCCGCTGATGAACCCCACTGACCAGAATGAGGTCTTGTTGGGCTTCTAGCCATTTGCACAGCACTGTTTCAGCGTTTGCACCAGATCTGCATTGCAAGCTTCGCAGGGTTCTTCGGATGCGGACGTGACCGTGAACTAACATGGAACACTCCGTCCGTCCCGCCATCCGTCTCCGGTAATGAACGGCCCTTCATGTTCCTGTCCAGCCATCTTCTACAGCTGCTGAATTCTTCTGCTTTCGGGAATGATGCTAATTATTGTAAAATGTCATTTAACCCCTTTGTGAGTGCCCTTGCCTCCAGATTCGGGATTCCTTGACAGCTGCCTGATTTCATAGATTATTATTTGCGAGTATTGGAGTTCTTTAGATCAATCGCCTAATTCCAAGGTGACACGGCGGCTTCCAATTAGCCACGGGGTGCAGCTCAGCCCGCCGGCATATTGTTTACGTGCCGAATATATTTTTGTCATGTCTTGACGGCTTAAAGTCTTATTGCTAAAATGTAATTTATATTTTCCTCTGGAGGTTTTGCAGTGTTTTCCAGCTTTTTCCCTGCGTCGCGGGCTCTAACAACATGCGCCGAGGTGGCTCATTAAGCAGCAGGTAAAATTAAGAATCACAGATTAGCGTGGATTTGGCTGGCTGGCTGCTGAATATTCTTAATGTGCTAATAATACCCCTGTGCCTGACAGCGGCGATGTTCTGCTGCTTGGGTCCCTGATTATAATGGGATCAATGTCTGCAAGCTGAGAATGCCGAGCCTTTCACCAGCAGATCTACGCTGGGATTTCGTCTCTACGTCGCATCTAATGTTACGTGTGATTGGCAGCTTCACATCACGAGCGGTTACGTTAACGCGTCACCTTTAGAGTATAGATCAGTCATTTATCGGGTTGGGTTTGGAGGGGGGCTCCTTTTAATGAGATAGTAACATAGTATATAAGGACAAAAAAAGACCCGTGTCCCTCCAGTTCAGCCTGTTACCCCCCAGTGTTGGTCCAGATGATATTCCCTACTAGGTTGTGTTATCGTATTGCCGTATTTGCTGCGGTATCGGACACTACATGTCAACAAAGATATATTAGCACACTGTAAGGCCAGGCTTACATGGGCGGATTTGGATTGCGGATTCCTTGATTGCCGTCCGCGCGGGAATTGAAAGGCTTGCATTTTCGTTTTCGGATACGAATTGCAGATTCCGCGAGTAAAAAAAAAAAGGCAGCAGGATCTTTTCTGCCGTGGAATCCGTGCAGACGTCCTCCATTGATGGCAATGGAGGACGTCCGAACCGCAGCCCGTGCACAATTAACATTACTTACCCGCATCACCGCTAAGCAACAGCGTGGGAAATACAAATAAAATAAACTGAGCATGACCGCCGGTGAGCTGTCACGGTTCATTCGGAATACAGAAATAGTAGGTACACAGGGTCGCGGGCCGGGCTCACAGACGGAATCTGCTGTGGGCATCCTGTATGCGGAATCTGGTCTGCCCATGTGAGTCCGGCCTTAGGGTGGTTTCACCTCTGCGGCAGGAATTCCCCTTTTCTGTTCTGTTGGGGGAGCACGAAAGGGGAATTTCTGTAGCCAAACGGCTCTGTCTCAGAACGAAATCACATCTACATGCAAGAGCAATGGATGGTTTTTTGCTGCCATAGGAATTAATGGGCAATTCTGACACAGAATCGCCCAAAAATGGGACATCTAGCGACCTTTCTATCTCGGATCATCAGTCCAGGAGAAAACGGCTCATGTAAACAAGTACATTGGAAGTAATGTGAACGTTCCACACGCAACATATCTCAGTCGGTCAGATATCACGCGTGAAACGCGCCTGTGTTCCCATGGGCGAGACTCTTGCGTGAGTCCTGTTTTGTTGTGAGGTGCGCATAACTCGCACGAATATGAAATCCATTCTTTTGAATTGACTGGAGGATCGCTACTTTACCTGAAGTGATGGGCAGCATTTTTAAAGAAAACGCCTGGCACGTTGGCGAGCACGATATCAGGCAATCGGTTATGTGTAGGTAGCCTAAGGCTGCCTTCACACTTGCGATAAAGTCACACAATTTTTGCACCATGCAAGAAAACGCAGAATTCCGAAACCCATGCTTTTCAATGATTTCATTCCGATTCGTGATGTTTTCTATCATGCGATGTTGCGAGATTTTAAAATCGCCGACTTCCCTATCTTTCTGCGGTTTTTGCTTTTTTTATCGCCTATGTTTTCTTACGGAGCATCCTTTTTATCACATCACAACGCACGAACTTGTGAATTTCGTGTCATGCAATGCCTTCTTAACATTAGAAACTCTATTGCCGTTTGCAAGCAAAAAAAAAGCATCGCTGCCGCTCAAAAATCGCCTGAACAAAACTGCGATTTTTCTTGCAGTAATACCGCAGTCACCAGGGCAAAGGAGCCCTGAGGGGGGAAGTCTGCAGCAAATCACTGATGTGTGAACCTAAAAGGGTTCTAATACGCCCCCTTTATTTCCTTTAAGGGGTTGGGCCTGAAATCCAAATCTTTCCGATTCAGCTATACGGTTTTGCGTTTTGGTGTCATTTCCTGTTGGCTGTATAATCTTACCTATAAAGTGTTGGGATGTGTAATATATATATTTGTGATGAAGGATACACGTTGCTCCTTCGCCACGGGCTATTAGTGTTGCCTCCATTCATATTTCCTCTCCAGAAGATACACAGTGGGTCCTCGTCTACATTGTAACATTTCTCTGCTTTATGGGTCATTGTGTTTCTATGTCATGTAGTAGATGCTGGACTGTTGGTACACAGCGCCACCTAGTGACTGGTAGAAAGACACAAATCAACCTTTTCCTATTTTGGTCACAGTGTGAAATGATTGTGCAAAAATGCATCCCATGAATAAGTGATGGGGCTAACATGTTACTGTCCGGGGGAAGCGCTGCTCTTATGTCAGGAAATTAGGGAAAGTTTCATCATGGGAGGGCTTGTTCTCTGGTTTACAAGCTGCTCCTCCTGATGACAGTGCACAGACTATACAGTGATATGTAGGTTGATTATTTCTCCTGGTAGATGCAATTTATTTCAGCTTATAGAAAATCAAACTACGGCTTATTCAGAATTACTTTTAGGGGCACATTGGTGGTGGTGGTGGGGGGGGGGGGTGATGGCGCCTGTCTGCCACTGTGGCAGGTACCTGGAGGAGGCTGGTAGTGTTGGCTGGGTTTACACAGGGGGGAATTGCCACGGAATTTCCATGCGAAAAAAGTCTGCACGGCAGTCTGCCGCTCCTAATCCCGGGATTAGCCAGCAAAGTGGACGAGATTTTGTAAAAATCGTCCACACGCTGCGGCCAGGCCACACGAAAACTGAATGTGGCGCGGAATTCAATTTCACAACATGTCAATTATTTTCTCGTTTCCGTAGTGACCTCTCTATGGTGAGAGAAAGCCGCAGCAGAATGCCGACAGTGAAACCACTCCAAAAACCCGTGTCTAAAGGCCACGGGTTTTGAAGCTGCGCTTTTGCGTTGCGGCCATTCAGCGAGAATTCTGCTGGAATTCCGTCCCGTGTGACCACAGCCTTAAGGTAACGTGATTGTTCTCAGTAAGAGAAACCAAGTAATGTTGTAGATGTGATACCTTTAAATAGCTAACAAAAACACATAATGTCATTGCCAGATTTCCAACCTATGCAGGGTTCTTCCTCAGGCTAAATGAAACAGATCCAGAGATGTATTTATATAAAAACATAGGTTTGAAAGCTTGCCATAACAACATGTATTTTTGTCAGCCATTAAAAGGTATCATATCTACAAGATGACTTGGTTTCTCTCGCTGAGAACAATCACATTTTGCTCTACTGGCGAACACGGTACTAAACTTTTTTCGCTTTACCTAATGTTAAGGTAACTGTACATAGTACGGCTTTCGCTCAGCTGCTTTAGGCCAAGGTCAGGCGAGCGTGGGGTCACAGCATATTACATGCACAGATTTTGCGTGTGCAATATGCTGTACCAATCTCACATTGGCTCATGCTCACAAGAATTGTGTGAACTACGAGGAGGTGCTGATAAGTCTTTGGCTTTACTCAGAAAGAAACGAGATAGGAATATGAAACTTTACATTTCTTCCACATCCTCTCCACTGATGTCAACACACTTCTTACATCGGTATTCCAAGTTCTGTAAGCCTTGCAAAAAGAAGGATTTCGGTTGTGCCTCAAACCAGTCATCCGTAGCAGCCATGGCATCAGAAATGGTGTGAAATTTGGTGCCCTTGAGGTGTTTCCTCAGGTTTGGAAACAGATGATAGTCGGAGGGAGCTAGATCTGGTGAATAAGGTGGGTGGTCAACCAGCTGGAAGCCTAGCTCCACCACTTCTGCCGTGGTCGCTTGTGCAGGGTGAGTGGAGGCGTTGTGTTGCAGGAACAAGATTGCTTTGGACGGCTTGCCGTGCCTTTTAGCCTTCAGAGCTGCCCTCAATTGGTCCAAAAGTTCAATGTAATACCTTGCATTAATGGTGGAACCATTTTGAAGGTAGTCCACTAGCAGCACGCCCTCCTTATCCCAGAACACAGATGCCATCACCTTAGTGGCTGATTTTTGTACCCTGAACTTCTTTGGGGGAGGAGAACCCCTGTGCCTCTACTCCTGACTGCTCCTTGGTTTCAGTGACCTACAAATAAATCCAGATCTCATCCATAGTGACCAGTCGATCCAGGAAGTTCTTATCAGTCCCGAAACGCTGACAAATGGACCGGGAAGTTTTCACTCGCATGCTTTTCTGATCTGTTGTCAAACATTTGGGGACCTACTGTGCAGAGAGCTTCTTCATGTTCAAATGTTCATGGATAATGACACAAACATGTTCACCAGAAATCCCCATGATGTCTGCTATTCCTTTAGCTGAAATTCGCCGATTCCCCAGTATGAGGTCGTGCACAGCAGCGACGATCTCCGGGACAACAACCTCTCTCGGTCGTCCAGGACGTTCCTCATCATTGGTGCTGAAGTGGCCCCTTTTAAATTTGGCAACCCAGTTCCTAACTGTAGAGTATGAAGGGCATTGATCCCCCAATGTCTGCGACATATCACCATGAATATCCTTCGTGGACTTTCCTTGCAGAAACAATAATTTTATCACTCCTCTGCCCTCATGTGCTGTGAATATCGCCTTAGACTCCGACATTTTGTTTTCCCGCGTGCCTAGATCACTGTTGCCATAAGCTACAAACACAACATTGTGAAAACATATATTAGACACATAAGGCTTTCATGTGATGTAACATTTGTTACCATAGAAACAAAAAAAGAACACAAAGCCAAAGAATTATTAGCAGCCCCTCGTACATGTCCAAAAAAATTTGTATTTTAGTACATATTACACGCACATACATTACAAAATAGTGCATGGCAATTATGGATGCCATTGCATACTTGCTGCGTGTGTGTGTTCCTCGCACACAAATAAGGAAGATGGAACAATACCTCTGCAGTGCCACCTATTCAATGGCAGCATTCCTGCAAATCAGTGCCCGACCCTTTATACAGGGCTGTAGAGCAATGATTGGGAATTAAAAACCAAGCCAGAATCCATACACAGACAGCTGTTTCGGAGGTTTTAGCCCCTTATCACTGTGCACAAATTATGCCTGTCTGCGCCAAGGCCTTACATAACAGTGATAATCATTCAATGCATGGAGGCTGAGCAGCCAGGGGTCATTCCGGGTGTCCGTCCGCCTCCATTCATCGTAAACAAGAGTCGCTCAAAGATTGCTCCTGTTTGCATGGTCCAACTGTCTGCTAAACTGAAAACCAACGCGGGACGACAATCGCTCCAGTTCACGGTTTCTAGCCATTGTTATCAGTAACTTCCCAGGAAAGCATACTTCCTTACACAATGAGGTTCTGCAGCAGCTGTTTGTATTATTAGGGCCTCCCTCATGCAAACGTTTTTTAAGCGTTTCGCGCTGCTTTTCAGTGCTGCGCTAAACGCTGTACAACGCTCCAATTCATATCAATGGGGCTTCTCACACAACCGTCAAAGCGTATGTCCTTTCTTTGGTCGTTTTCAGCCCTGCATCATCCACTGAGATGAATGGGCAGGCTTAGCAGTGCTGCTGAATATGCAGCACAACTTGGTGCCTCGTTTTTGGCAGCGCTAAATACTCACCGATGCTGCTGCTTTCCGGGGCTCCGGGCACTCGTCAGAGGATCTTTTGCTAGTGGCGGGGTTTGAAGACCCTGTCTCCAGCAAGAAATTGCTCTGATTGGCTAATCCAGCGCCAATCCCAGTCAGTGCTGGATGCACCAATCACAGCCATTCAATGAGTGAACAGCTCCCGGCTCAGCCAATCAGAGCAATCTCTTGCTGGAGGCAGGGTCTTAAAACCCCGTTACCAGCAAGAGATGCTCTGCAGGCACAGATAAGTGCCAGGAAGCTTGCTGCGACGACGGACGGCGCCTAATAGGTTTTTTAGTTAGCGCAGCCGAGAAAGCTGGAAAAAAAAACTAACAGCTGTAGTCAAAATGCTGGCATAACACAAGCCAGCACTGCTGAAGTTGCAGTAAACGCCTGTTTGAGGGAGGCCTAAGGGCTCATTCCCACCAGCATTGAGCCCGTGTTCAGACTTTCCAGCTCTCGGTTCAATTTTTGGAGCGGAAATTAGGCATTTTCGATTATCTCCATTCATTTCGATGCTTAAAAACAAAACAAAGAGCTGTTTTCAGTTTGCTTCCATTAATAATAATAATCTTTATTTGTATAGCACCAACATATTCCGCAGCGCTTACATAGACAGGGGAAATACAGAAAGACAAAAGTACAAACATTACAGAACCACGGTTACATAGTAATCAGTTGATGGAAACAATAGGGGTGAGGGTCCTGCTCCAACGAGCTTACATACTACAAGTAATGGGGTGATACAGAAGGTAAAGGGGCTGTAGATGTGCACGGTATGGCGAGGTGGAGAGTGAGGGATGTTATACACATAGACAATGGTCAGACATTTAGCCGTGTGACGGCAGAATCGTTATGACTGCAGGAGCGGTTTATGATGGCTAGCAGGGATTGCAGTCAGTAGGTCAGGGAGCATGTTATCAGGCGGAGTACAGAGGAGTTTGTTTAGGGAATGCGGTATGCCTCCCTGAAGAGGTGCGTTTTTAGAGCACGCCTGAAGTTCTGCGAGTCCTGGATTGCTCGGGTAGCCTTTGGTAGTGCGTTCCAGAGGACCGGTGCTGCTCTGGAGAAGTCTTGGAGGCAGGAATGAGAAGTTCGAATTAAAGGGGCGCTCAATCTGGTTTCGTTAGCAGAGCGGAATGGATTGAGATGAGGGAGGCGATATAGGGGGGGCGCTGCGCTGTGGATGAAGATAGCGAGTTTGAATTAAATTCTGTATTTAACGGGCAGCCAGTGCAGTGATTGGCACAGGGCAGAGGCATCCGAGTAGCGGCTGGACAGGAAGATGAGCCTGGCTGCCGCATTCAGGATGGATAGTAGAGGGTAGAGTCTGGTGCAGGGGAGGCCGATCAGCAACAAGTTGCAATTATCGAGCCGTGAGTGGATGAGGGCAACAGTAAGCGTTTTTAACGTGTCCACAGTGAGAAAAGAGCGGATTCTTGCGATTACATCAGGTTTCCGTTTTTTAGGGTGTGTTCACACATCCCTGATTTGCAGTAAAATTTGTTACAGATTTTTGTGCAAATCTGCAGCAAATTACACAGCTTCACTTTGATCTCAATTAAAAGGGTGAAGTGCTGCAGATCCACGCCGAAATCTGTGGCAATCGGCCAAAATGACTTGGCTTCCTAAAACCTTCGATTTATTTCACGCTCTGCCTGTCTCTGTCCCCGCTACAGTTTTGAACTGCCTTCAGTCCAAACTCTTGTCTTTTATTTGCTCCAAAAAGTTTAGGACATCCAACAATCTACATTGTACGCGCCCCGTAATACAGGGGGCCCTGGTGTCCCCGATCTCCAGAAATACTGCCACGTTGCCCAGCTGGTACAACTAACTGCTAGAAAACCTATATGGGTTAATATCAAATCACCCGCCCTCACCCTCTTGAACACATTCTTTGGTGTGGAATAAGAAACAGACTTGCAATTACGTGCCCCCCCCCCCCCATTTTATTCCCTCCCCCCTTAAAAAAATCATAACTCCTTTATTTACCCATCGACGTCTCTGTATGAAGGCTTGTTTTTTGCGGGGTACGTTGTATTTTTCAATGGTGCTATTTATTGTACCATATAATATACTGGAAGATGTAAAAGAAATTCTAAGTGGAGTAAGATGAAAAAAAATGACAATCATTCGGTGCGTCTTGTTTCTACGGTGCACAAACTGCAACACAAATGACATGATAACTTTATTCTATGGGTCAGTGCGATAACTACGATACCAAACATAGCTTTTGTTTACTATAATTTTTTTTTTCAGACATTTAATTTTTTTAAATCCTTTTCTGCCGCCATCTTCTGCGCGCAATAACTTTTTTATTCTTTCATTGACCTAGTTGTAAGAGGGCTCATTTTCTGCGGGACGTCCTGTTTGCGTCCATTCCATTTTGGAATACAGACTTTTTGATCGCTTTTTATTTCCTTTTTTTCTGGGAGACACAAACAAGTGCATTTCTGGTGTTTTTTTTTCTTTCTAGACAGTGTTTCTGGTGCATTGTAAATAATGCGTTACTTTGATAGATCGGACTTTTACGGACGCAGCGATAGCAAATATGTATTTTTGCTTTATTGTTTAGATTTTGTGGGGGGGCGTTGAACTTTTATTACTTTTTTTTGTTGTTGTTTTTTAATATCTAGTAAAACTAATTGTTCTTATTTTTACTTTTTTTGTTTTTAGTCCCCACAGGGGACAACAATTTGCAATCCTTTAATCGCTCCTACAGTATGATGTAATCCCACAGCATTACATCATACTGTAATCGGGCAGGCATTCTGTCAAGCCACGCCATAGGGACGGCTTGATAGGCAGTCTCCTAAGGAAGCCCTGGGGCCTTTCAGAAGGCCCCTGGCTGTCATGACACCTGCGTGGCTCCCTGAGATCTCCTCTCGAGGGGTTGCCGCTTGGGACCCCCGAACATCGTTGTCAGAATTGACATCGGCATTTAGAGGGTTAATAACACCGGTCCACTGATTGCAGCTATTGTCGCCGGGTGTCAACTGTAATAAACAGCTTACGTCCGCGATCTCTCCTCATACATACCACGGCCCCGCAGGACATAAATGTACGTCCTGTATTGGGAAGGGGTTAAAACTATGAAATAGATTGTCCAGGAGGTACAGCTTGATATCCAAAAATCTTCCCAAGTCCAACTTGTTTCCCTCCAGTCTGGATACTACTAGCTGGTATTAGGAAGTGCTGGTGGAGACAAGATTGACAGCTGTGTCACGCCCCCTGAACCTGATAGGCTGCATAGCTATCTCCCCAGCAGGTCCTGGCAGTCCACTAGAATTCTGCTCTCACCTCCTAGCTCCCGGCAGTGATAGAAAAATGTGGCTGCTGGCTGTAGGGGCGCCTCCCTCACCGTGTGTAAGACTCCCCGCTGCAACTTCATATTCCACGGCGGCTGTTAGTTTGCACCTGCGGTCCTGATGCTGCTGCTGTTGCTGATTCGTGGCCGGCAGTTTGGCTGATGTGGTCGTTAAACCCCCGCTGGCAGGCCAGTATCCATGGGCAGTTGCGGCTCCCGCTCCCCGCTGCAGCTGTATACTCCCTGCCGGCTGTAGCATCGCACGTGCGCTCCTTGTACCTCCCCTGCTGTCGCCACTCACAAAGCAGCGCTGAGAGCCGCCGGCTGGCACATGTGACCGCTGCTATCGTCTGTGCGGCTGCTTATGCACTGCGGGAGTAGGCAGCAGACACAAGATGTGAGCGCAGCTCAGCGGCAACGCGGTGTATTGGGGGAGGAAATTGTTTCGGCCCACCGACGGACTATATGGGTATCATTTGAGGCGCACACGGTGGTCAGAAACGCACCATACTACAAGACACTATGCGGAGCCCAGGAGGCCTGTATGCCTATTAGTGTATGTTGTCGTCCACCTTTCAGGACTTTGCTGACTTCACCCAATAGGGAGTTAGGGGTGTGATAGGGGCGTTCCTGCATGGAAGACCTGTCAAACCCCGAACTTCCTGGTGGCGTCAAGATACACTAATACCCTACTAGTTTTGGGTGGTGGATTGCTAGGGATCTTCCTAGGATTGCTGATGTGGTTGACAGGCTGAGATTTTGATGGTTTGATTATTTCCGGTCGATACACTAAATTCCGGACCCGGAAATATTTCATTTACAAATTAAACATTACGTCTTATTCCTGGCATATAATAGTTGACTTGTGCATCTTCGATATGTAGTACAGTCTCATGTGGATCTGGAATTATCTCCAAGCTCTTTCATTACACTTTCAGGTAAACTCCCTTATAGGCAGACCTGGGTGAGGAGCTACCGGGCACTGATTGCCATAAAATAGCCACTTTGGTTGCCAAGCTCTCAATTAATGTATCAATCATGGAAGCAGGTTATAAACCTTTAATGCACTGGTACCTGCCCCCCAGACATGATCCCGTATGTTCCCTAGGGTATCGGGACTTTGTTTTAGGGGTTGTGGGAAGGAGGACACCTTCTTACACATTTGGTGGTACTGTCACAGACTTTATTTCTGGATTCAAGTCTCCTCAATATTTACTATTACAAATATTAACCAGCACAAGTCCCCTCAGGAGGCACTCCTCGGCAGGCGAGTTCCAGATACACTCAAGCATATATTGCTCACTTCTGGAGGAAAACATTAGTTAGTACTGAGCGTGTCAAAATTAAATTGTTCTGGATAATGGTCAACGAGAAATTGGCTGCCCTTCTTACAGATTGTGAGAAACTGTTTGAAAGAACCCTGGTACCGATACCCCCCTTACCGTGTAGTTATGGAACCCATCTGTTCATGCCCATATCCTCCCTATAAGTGTCTCTCCCACTTCCACTATTTAATTTGAATTTTGTTTAACCTGTTACCACCAGCAGGGGGAGGATTGCACTACATGATCCCTTTTTATTGTCTTCAGCTGATCTGCCCATTATCCCTCCCTCCTACCCACCCATCCCATTTGCATCGGTCTTCCCCAGGTTATTGCTGAAATCGTTTCCTCTCAGGAACCCCTTTCTTATGATATATAATGATGTTTTTTTAATTGTCCCTGTTACCGGTTTCTTTTAATTATTCTGAGTAAAGAATATCCTACTGCGCTCGTGCATAGATGGATAGGAATACACTCACTCGGGAGGGGGGAGAAAATCAACCCAGAGTAGATATCTCCCCCCTCTAAATCCAGGAAAGCTTTGAATAGATTGGGTGTCCTGTGTCAGTTCCATGGATATCCACAATTACTCCATATAGTAGAAAGGTCCAATTTATTATATGCGACAAACACATACAACGCGTTCCGGCTATACAGCCTTTTTTCAAGTATAGAAAACATTTCAAATTCGTAGCTTATAAACTATTCTAATATACATAGCGTTACAAGTGCCGTACAGTGCAGAAAACCATTGTTCTGGCGTGGAGGGGGCGGAGCTACACGTGACATGGCAAGATCACATGACCGCCACCTCCAGACAAGGGGGCAGCTCTCCACTAATTGTGGATTACAGGTGGATTGGTTACCTCACGGTTTTTCATCACCTTCATCTGAACCCCAAGGCGCTGTCTCTGTACTATTTTAATTATTGTATGATTCTACCATTTACACATGGTTTCTGGCTTGACTGCACAGTGATGAGGGACACTCACCCCAAACAGCTGTCTGTGCATGGTTATATTGCCCTTCTGGCTTTGGCTCAAAAAGTCATTGTTACACGGCTTGTTAAAAGGTCTGACATTGACTTGCAGGAATGCTGCCTTCCAATAGGTGGCGCTGTAGAGGTATTCCCATTTGGGTAGTATCCATTAATGGATTCAAATTCAGTGGTGGCTGCACTTTTGCTCTCCATTCAGATTTGGGGCAATGGTGAACAGCCCCTGGGCATTGTATGACCACAGGTCATCTCCTGATAGTTGGGATGTCCCATATAGAAGACATGTATGACATCTGTGACCAGGATATTGTCAGTCTATGCTGTTTTCTGAAGCCATTGGTGAATGGTGCAGTGCTAGCTAGAACTTGGTAAAGCTGGCCATGCACATATAAGATAGCTGTTGTCCATACATAAATGTGTAAGTTCTTCAGCCGTCCTTGAATGTATTTCCAGTAGAGGGAGGGGATACAAGTTACTATCAGCCACATATACGGCTACTTCTCTCTCAGCAGAGCATATGATTCGGCATGTTCTAGTAAAACGTGGCCGATCCTCGTTTTTTTCTATTATTTGCCATTGGGGACACATTCGATTATTGTCAGATACCACCGATACAATACTGCATGTCATTAATTACATGTTACAGGCTGCTGCGGGAGCTCAATGCCCCCAAGGCTTTTTTCTTAAAGACGTTATCCATTAATCCATTTAAAAAAAATGCCCATTATTGACCCCTTACAATCAGTTTCTTTTGTAATGTTTTTTTTTTCATACAATCTATGGAAACTGCATTTACAAAAGTATCAAACGACGTCCTGACAGCTAAATCTAATGGCGACTATTCTCTACTGAGCCTCCAGGATCTCTCTGCAGCATTTAACACTGTGGACCACAAACATTTCCTCAGTATGCTCCACTCCATAGGCTTGAAGGATCGTGCTCTCTTCTAGTTCTCCTCCTACCTCTCTGACTGCTTCAGCTCCACTTCTTCTTCCCTTCCTCTTGCTGGTGAGGTTCCTTGGGGTTTGATCCTAGGTCCTCTCCTCTTTTTTCCATCTACACAGCCCCTATTGGACAAGCTCTCAGCATATTTCGCTTTCAGTAGCATCTCTACACTGATGACACCCAATTCTACACCTTAAGGGGATCTTGAGGCATCACATCTCCACTACTATACAATGCCAGTGACGGTCTATCCACGGTCTCTAACATATCATCTCTCTATCTGAATCAAAATATTTCTAAGATTGAACTTCTTGTGTTTCCACCATCTAACCTACTCAATCCCAATATTTCCATCTTGTGTGTGATACCATCATACGGCCGGCTGCACACGGCCGTGACGGGCTCCGCCGCGGAATTCTGCGGTGGAGCCCGTCACGACGCCCCCCAGAGCCCCCCAAACTTACCTGCGGATCCGGCGTCCTTGCTCCCGCATGACGCTTCGGCGTAACATGCCGCAGTGTCATGTGACACGCCGGCTGCGTCACATGACGCGCCGGTGGTAGGCGGAGAGGCGATTTCACACTATCTTCCGCTGTGCTACAGCGGAAGATAGCGTGAACGGACGGCTTCCATTGACTGCTATGGAAGCCGTCCGCGTGTACACCCGCGGCAAATAGAGCATGCCGCGGGTGAGGACGGGTGATTTCACGGTGCGGAATTCCGCAGTGGAATTCCACACCGTGAGCCCTGAGCTATTAGGTTCAATAGAACCTAATAGCTGCGGGCAACGCAGCGGATTTCCGCCGCGAACTACGCGGCGGAAATCCGTCCGTGGGAAGGAGTCCTTACTCCTTGGCAGAACGCTGGCTGTATTGGTCTCACTCATGTCACCTGCACCTCAAAAACATGAATCCATCCCCATCTCTTGGTAAAGGCTAAAGCTCTTATTGTTGCCCTGACTCACTCTCTGCTTGATTACTACAACTCACTACTGTTCGCGCTTCTCCTCCCTAAACGCTCCATCCTGAACGCAGCAGCCAGACCCATCCTTTTGTCTAATCATTTCACTGATGCCTCCGTCCTGTGCCAGTCAATGCACTAGTTGCCCGTCCACTATAGAGCACAGTTTAAACTTCTCACCTGGCTCCATAAAGTTCTTCCCAGTGCCGTTCTATATCTCCTCCCTCATCTGTTTACCACCCTACCTGTACTCTCCGCTCAGCTAGTGACTTCAGACTAAGTTCTCTTGAAGCCTGAACCTCACACTCCCATCTCCAAGATTTTTCTCAAGCTGCTCCAGCCCTCGGGAATGCGCTACCCCAGACAATCAGGTTAATCTCCAACACCCACAATTTTAAGTGAGCTCTAAAAACAATGACTGCAGGATCTACAGGGTTAAATGGTGTAAAGGAGTGATTTAGATGAGCAAGTCCTCATCTTTTCACTCCTTTTCTGGGGAAAAAAGACCCCCTATACGTGACAATGGGAGAGCAAGTGTGCTCTCCAATTGATGAGGGGAGGTAATAACATCAAAAAACGACAGGTTCACCCTCCCCTGGGACTTATGGAGAGACAGGAGAATGACAGACCTCATCTATTCTGCCTGCTTCTCCCCATCCAACCCTCTGCTCTGCAGCTGACTAAAAAGTGACAGCTATAAATTCATATTCCATGTCCCACTTCAAACGGCTGTTGTTTCAGTTCTATAAGGGCTTTAAAATGATATTGAAGCATGTTGGCAGCGTAGCACTGATAACATCGGGGTTATAGCCATTTGAAATAGAACAAGTTTAGTTTGTCCAAAACTGTAATGTCCCTTACCTGCAGAATGAACAGAGCTCATACTAAACTGCTGGGGGGTAAAGCCTTGCTACTAATCTGTCTGCTAGCTGAAAAAGAAAGGGATCAACAGTATGGGAACCCCTGTTCTCTGTAAGATATCTGCAAGGCTCTTTGCTTCAGGTCCATAACAGACGTCATGCAGGCTGACAACACGAGCACTATAGCACTATTGGCATACCGTATATACCGGCGTATAAGGCGACAGGGCGTATAAGACGACCCCCCAACTTTCACCTTATACACCGGGAATACAGCGGAGCAAAGAATAAAAATCATTACTCACCTCCCCCGGCGTTCTGCGGCGCTGCTGCAGGATGTCGCTCCCTCCTGGTCCCCGGCAGAGCATTGCTTTCTGGACGCAGGGCTTGAAATCCCCGCCTCCAGAAAACATACGTGCCTTCAGCCAATCACAGCCATTCAATGATGTCATTGAATGGCTGTGATTGGCTGACGGCGTGTGTTAGCTAATCACAGTATTAGCTTTCTGGAGGCGGGGATTTCAAGCCCTGCGTCCAGAAAGCAATGCTCTGCCAGGGACCAGGAGGGAGCGACAGCCTGCAGCAGCACCGCAGAACGCCGGGGGAGGTGAGTAATGATTTTTTTTTTTTGACACTTTCTTTTTTTTTGTATTACCGGCGTATAAGACGACCCCCGACTTCAGAGCAGATTTTTCGGGGTTCAAAAGTCGTCTTATACGCCAGTATATACGGTACATTTCTTTGGTTTACTTTTCCTTTAAGTTTGCAATACAAAGTAATTTTCCCCTGTCCTTTTTTTTTTCTTTTTTTTACTGTTGACTTGATTGTAGGTAAACATTTTATTAGAAACCTTTAAAAAAATAGTGAAAACCCTGTCGTGGCTATGAGCCCTTAGAATGAGCAGAGGCCTCTCACTGCCATCAGCTGGAGGCGTAGATGAGTCTGGGTACTAAGGGCCCATTCAGATGGGCCGATAAGCATTCAGATTTCCACGGTTCAGCGACAAGCTGAAGAGTTATCACTCAGTGGAATTATCAGCATTCTCAGACTGAACGCCTAACGATAATTTGTTCGCTTATCGTTCATTAGTCAGTTTACGCATGCATGCAAACTGATGGATGATTGTAAAGTAATCCCTAGATTATCACTTTCGCTTACGTTCTGTTACGTTTCTTGATTTACCTATGAAAGATATGGGAGTTTTTCCTTTTTCTTGGAAAGTGGCATGAACTTTTTGTCCCTTTTTCCTGTTCTTATTGTCCCAAGACTGGTCACATGGAAACCAGATGTCAATCTG
The DNA here is from genome assembly GCF_035609145.1 of Eleutherodactylus coqui. Classification (NCBI taxonomy): domain Eukaryota; kingdom Metazoa; phylum Chordata; class Amphibia; order Anura; family Eleutherodactylidae; genus Eleutherodactylus; species Eleutherodactylus coqui. The sequence goes on along the minus strand of NC_089843.1, from coordinate 161,313,875 downwards.
GATTAGGTCAATTCTTTCCAGTTCAAGGGTCCAGGGGATTATTGAATACGTATAGAGTCCTTTTAGGGAGAACATATTTTGCTCTGACCTGCTACAGGATAGACAAACAGTTCTGTTCTAATTCATCAAACCTCTGAATTGTTTTATTAATTTTATTTCACTTTTTCATTTTTTTTTTTAGTATTTTTTTGTACTTTTAGAGCTATGATTTTTTTGTATCATATCGTACATCAACTTAATGAATTAAACTTGATTGATTTTTTTAACTTGAAAACTTCCATATTTGATGATTTAACAGGAACCCTCTCAAACCCCAGAAGAGAAAAGAAGGCGTTTTATACAGTCCATCTAGGAGTAACTGCCCGCTTACTGTGAATGGAGGCAGTTGGGCCGGAACAATCCCCAGCCCGCTCTGCCTTCATTCACTCAGCGATGATCGTTCATCTGCACCCAACAGATCGTCCTGTGTAATGGGGTCATAAGTGTTCACTGCACATACAGATAAGACACCTTCTGTCACTCCCTGACTAGCGGAGCAGGCTATATGCCATCACATCTGGCAACTGTGATAATCTGTGTCATTTCTCTATCATGGGGTCTCACATGAATGGATTCCAATTGCGGAATCCACAATTGGTGTCCATGCAAAGGAAATGTGGCAAACGCGGGCATTGGAAGGCATGAACCTTTGCTTTTTCCTTCACACTCGTGGATACAATTTGTGTGTTCCAGGAACAGAAAAAAATCACCACGGAGGCCATCTGACCCACAGCCCATATGCAGTTAACATGTCTCCTGCATGCAGAATCCGACCCGTTCGTGTGAGCCCGGCCTCAGGCAGAGGCGTAATGGAAAGCCCCTGAGCCCCAAAGCAAAATCTACACAAGAAACCTCCACCCACCAAGTGGCAGGAAACCTTCAGGCTACCCCAAGCATCAGGTCCAAGGTCTGACTGCTGCTACACCCCCTGTAGTTTGGATTCTGCTATTGATTTAGCTGCCATAGAAACACCTCGCTGAACTGTCTTTACAGACAATATGGGTAAGGCCGGCTGCACACGACCAGGTCGGATTCCGCATGCGGGACCCCACAGTGGAATCCGACCCTGTGCCTGGCCGGTGACCCCGCGTACCTGTCTTTTCTTGAATTCTCCTGTAATGTGTATAGTCCGGCCGCGAGCTGTCGGACAACGCAGTACAGATTTTCCTGCGCCATCGTAATGTTAATTGCGAAAGGGCCACGGGTCGGACAGCTTTCATAGACTTCAATGGAAGCCATCCGTGCGGACACCACGCAAAAATAGAGCATGCTCTCCGTGAAAGGGAAATCACAATTGGTCTCCACTTGTGTGCAGGAAAAAGGGCTTTTCAATTGCATGCTATGGGCAGTATTTGCTGCAGAATCCGGAGGCGGACACCCACTCCGAATTCTGCAATGCCAATATGCCCGTGTGCAGCCGGCCAAAGACGTTTGCGTCAACAATATGGCAGCCCCACATGAAAGCTTTTAAAAATAAATAGTTATGGCATAAATATAATAAACACAATCTGCCTCTAGTAAGGCCTCATGGCCACGGCCGTGTTGGACTTCACCACCGGAATATCACAGCGGAGTCCGACACGGTGCCCCCCAATGACCCATACTCACCTCTCTGGATCCGTTGTGCGAGTCTACTCGGGTGCACATGTGCAGTGCAGCACATGACGCACTGGCGGTGACGTGTAATCACGCGATACTTCTGCTGTGCTCACAGCCGAAGTATCGCGTGACAGTCAGCTTCCATTGACTACAATGGAACCTGGCCAGGTGGTTTTCCGCAGCAATTAGAACATACCGCGATTTCTTTCACGCTGCAGAAATACGCGGTAGAATTCAGCAGCATGAACATTGAAAGGCAGAAAGCTATTAGGTTCAATAGAAACTAATACCTGCGGAATAATGCCACGGATTAGCTTCAATAGAACCTTGCCACTGTGGATTTCTGTTGCGGGCATTCACTCTTAAAGAGTCACGCTGGTGATATTTTTTTTAATTTGTTATGTAATTCGCCGCCCAGTATAAATAAGCCAGCTAGTATTACCTTGTTTAGTTATTCAGTTATAACTTTCTATCTAAAATACTTGTCCTTCTTCACCTCAGGTGCTCCTGTGATTTCAGTTCTTACTAGCTCAGATGTCCTTGCGTTTATCTTCTCAAATTAGTCCATTTTTCAGTCAGTATTATTCTTGTGTGATGGACCCTACAAGTTCCTTAGTGGGGATACAGAGACTCCTATCACAGTTACTGCTGATTATTAGAGGCTCCTGTCACACAGTTAAAACGAAGGAGATGACCATTCAACCTCCTGACTATATTTCTTATGGCCTGTAGCTTATTTAGGTTATTTCCAAACCACTGTCTGACGTCCGAAGACATTCTGATTGAAGGCTGTACAGCTCCGATGTCGGAAGACGTCCGTCAGGGAATTCTTACTGTATATTGCTCGCTGCTGTGTTGACAGGGGCCTCTCCAGCATGTCCCATACTGCAGTACTGGCTTTAGCCAGCAGATGGCGCCATTGTATAATGGCAGAAAGAGAAAGCCCCTTAGGAAACCCTGAATCCAAAATTGGATTGCAAAGGGTTAATACAGATGGTAATGATAGTGTCTTCCCAGCAGGCAGAGATGGTACAGTCATTAGCTGGTCATGGGATTTTGTGCTGATGCGTCTTAAGATTGATAGCACAGAATAGTGAAAATAAAAGCACATAGCAATCTAAGCATCCCCCATTCATCCCGTTCATGGGAGAGCTCACGTACGGAGCTGTCTGTGTGCACATGCCAATTTTGCTGGAACATTGTACTGGAATAGGGCACCTGGTAAGTATGAAAACAGCTCCACAGACTCCCCATTCCCTCATCTTCGAGCCCTATAACCTAGTTTGTGGGTCTACAAGGTAATAACAGGTTTCCTTTAAGAAATCAGGGCTTGGGTTGCATTTACAATTTTAGATTTTGAGTTAATTACTATCCCTTGATGACATCACCAAGTGATTCGAGCAAAGCAGAAAAGACCACAGCCCTTAACTTTAATCTTGGTTCACGGTTTTGGTTCAGCATATTTGGAGCACTAAGCGTGGCGCCTTGGCGGTTCGTTTCATCGGCCGCGGCTTTATAGCATGTTCCATTAGTAGTGCTCGCCGCCTATAAATTCCCATAAATACTGTGCTGTGCGGCCCTGCTGGAATTTAATAAATAATCCCCAGTATTCTGTTATTCTGAGAAGGAGAAATAAACACTGGCAGAGCAGATTGATTTTTTTCTTTCTGTGTACAGCAGTGGCGAGGCTTAATTTTAAGAATGTATGAAAGACATGGTTTTATATTCCCAGAAACGGAATCCAATTTTAGATAATCCATAGGACAAAGCAGCTGCACCATGTGCGTCAGGCTTTGTATTGATAAGCATGTCTAGAATACATTATTTCATGGCAGCAGAGCTGACAGCAGCACTAACATCAACACTTAGGTTTTAAAGGGAAAGTCCGTACCTTATCTACGTCCTCCTACCTTTAAAGCCTAACTCCACTCCAAATCTAAAAATTCTGGTATGGGCACCGGTAACCCACTTCCTCCCACCGGAGAGCTAAGATAACAGGGAGTTATTCGAGGAGCTGTAGTCTGAGAATATTAAAGGGGTATTCCAGTTTTGTAGAAAATAGTCATTAATAAGAGTCCTAAAACTGAGCAATATCTGATGGGTGGGCAGTGTTATATCCAGGGCTTTAGTAATGGCACCCATAGCACATCTCCAGACAAGTAACGCTCTGCGCTCATCAGTGCATTGCTGCCACATATGACAGTCATTTAATAGAATCCACTTTTCTTGCAGGTCTGTGCTTTTGTTCTGTTTAAGGTAAAAGGATGTATTAACTTTTGCAACCATGTCACTGTCAAGCCTCTTTACTTGTAAACGTACTGTGGGAGTGCAGTGAACAGAATGGCCTGCAGAGGGCTACAGATAGGCATTCTGGACTGCAGAAAGAGTTAACACCTGTGTGTGGCAGGAAGCAATATAAAAGTCTGAGTTCCTGGTACACTTAGGGGAGGAAGTTACAGCTCAGTGGAGCTTGGAGGGCTGCTAGCCTGAGGTCCAGTATGGACCAGTTTGGGAACCGTCACACATCATGTCTAGTAGAGGAGGACACCCTCCAGATGCCCAGGACATTATAAGGGCTGTGTGATATCATGTTTATGCCGTGCTGTGTTCTGTGAAATAAATGCTGGCAGGCGCCGGTTTGTTAAGAAAGTACTGTCTCTGCAGCATCTATCTTCACGTGCGGTGCCCATTTCCGGTCCGAGAGGTCGTCGATCTGCAGGCGAGAAACCCACTTGCCACAGCACATATATATTTTAAAAGCGAATAGTTCTCACGAAGCATGTAGAGACAACACTTTAGCCTCCTGATCTATATAGTGAAAACTGGAGTCCTTGCACAGATCTCTAGTCCCTAATCCATAGGTATATAGGCGTATGCTAGGAAGCACTTGCTGTGTTTGGCATGAATATCACACAACTGAAAGCAGCAATGCAAAACCAAAAAACATGGAGGGAGCTCGCCTTCAGGGCCACTGAGGGTCGTGAACGACTAAACTACTAACAACAACAATGCTGGGATCCATAAGATCTGTGTATGAAGGCTATGCCGTAGTAAACTTCATCACTACTTAGTGGGCTTCAAAAAGATTACAAAAAATGCGTAGAATATAGCTTAATGAAGAAAAAAGACCTAAACTTGTAAACTGTAGTGTTCACCACATCATGTAGTCGTGTGTGAATGGGAATTAATACTCATTTAGATACATTGGACATCTAGTCACTGCATTAAAATACCCCTTCAGAAGAAATCGGCCATATCTACAAATTATATAATTGCGGCCTAGTGGGGTACATATCTTTCCAAAATCCTCAGTACCGAAGAAACCTAAAATCTTTGCAATTCAAATGTCTGTAAGCATCCAGATGCTGGGAGGGTGGGGGAGAGGAGGTGAATGAAACTTTATATGTGAATGTACTGATCTATGGAAGTGATTACAATATAAGAGCAAGAGGATACGTTTATTGGGAAAAATTATACAATTTAAAGGAGGTTCTAATACCCTATTGGGCCGCTCTAACCCAGATACATGATGAGATACAGGCCCTGTATGTTATCATGCAGCACATTTGCCCACAGATGTTGCCACTAGGCCTCTAGATCCTGCACACCCGTGGTTCCCTAAAAGCTTGATCCGAAAGAAGTCTGCAAACTGGGCAAGCCAAGGAAGTGTGGCAACCCAACCTGGCAGAGGCATTCGTGGGAAACCCTTGCTATGTGCAGGTGAGCATTATCCTGCTGAAAAATGCCTGTTGAAATCCCTGCCATGAGAGGAACACATGTGGTTGCAGGATTTCCGGCACTTATCACTGAGCTGTCATTGTCCCCGTACCACTACTAGGGGTGACCGACTGTCATATGTGATAGCTCTCTAGATCCTCACTCCAACAGTTAGAGCTGTGTGACACTCCACAGCAAAGGCAGGAAGGGGCGTTCACCACGAGACCTCCATACTCAAACACGACCTTCATCGGCACCGAAACAGAACCTAGATTCGTCACTAAAGACGATGCAGTTCCATTCCGTAGCAGTCCAGATTTCTTGTTCATGACACCACTACAAACATAGGCAGCAGTGTTGGCGTGTTAATCATAGGACATGTAATGAGCACCATGACACCAAATTTCTTTCTGCTAAGCATCTGGAAATAGTCCGGGCAGAGACCGGGTTCGGTAACGAAGGTGCCACTTGTGTCTGGATGGTGGACAATGAAACTGTTCGATCTGCTTGTCAGCGGATCAAGTGATCCTCTCTACTGGTGGTCTGTCCTGTCCAGAGCTCGTTCACCATGTGTATGAGCCCTCGCGTAACCACTGCTGCCAACACCTCCTACTAGCCTGGTCAGAATGGCCTAGATGGCAGGAAAATCATCAAAACGACCATTCTGCACACCCGATCAAAGTCTGTTAACTGGGCAAAATGTGTTTGAGTGCATCATACAGGCGTCTAGTGGTCAACGATCTCTCAAAAAGAGGTATACTACTCAATGGTAGCTTCTGAGAGCCTTTATATAGAGCAATGATCCAAGCACTTTTACGGCTTCTGGTGGCAAGACCCAGTGTCTAATCAGACCACAACTGTAATCCATTACATATCTACCTGAGACATAACTGCAGGACAGGTTTTGCAGTAATCCAACATTTCTGCCAGGGTGCATTATTTTTCGGTCAATGGGTATATCAGCCCCCTGCGGTCCCTGGAAGGCTACACAGGGGGAGGGATGACAGTCATAGACTGTCATGTTTCTTCCTGCTCTCCATTGCAACTTTCTCCCTCCTACACAAGTTTCATACAGCTCCTCAACTTCAAAGGGGTGTTCCTCCTTGAATATGTTGGGCTTTGAAATGATTAGATAATTAAAACTCCCATTCTTGTATTCCTGCCTCAAAAATGATATCAAATCATGACAATGAACAAGATAATGGTTTTGACGTTCAGTAACTGTAGTCAAGTCCATTATGCAGTACATACAACACGTACGTAATTTCGGTGCTTCACTCATGTAATTTTTTTTTTCACTTTGCAGCTAATATGAAGGATGCCGTGGGAATCGGGAGTAGTGAAGAACTTTTCCTTGATATTGACCTTGACCATGAGGACGTGGTGCTACCTCTTCATACATCCATTGTACTGTTTTTGATCTCGTATTGTGAGTGCAAGACTTTTAAGACTTTTCTAGTGATACCAGAAGATGAGCACAGGAGTCCCCAGGATGGTTTGTTCCCAAGTGACCTGAATGTCTCCATAGTCTCCAGAAAAGGTCTTCCGGCTATTGTTCAGAGCTGTCGTCTTCCTGCTGTTATTGAGGCATCTGGTGCATTCTGTAGAGCAGGACTGGCTGTGGTACTCAGACACATCATACAGAAAACATACCTTGTGGATCCCTCCAGAAAGGATCTGCTTGAACTTCTAGGCTTCAAAAAGACCTGTTTAAAGGCTTGTGCTGAAGTAAGTTCTAAAGGCCTAATCACAATTTGGGGGTTTGGATGTAGAGCGTTGGGGTGTTTATGGGAGCTTCTCATAATTTCTATTGTAGTTTGCTTTTTAGTAGGCTATTGCAACATGCGTTCTTGCTTGGACCTTGGATATCAAGAGTATTCGCAGATATTGATTACATCAGTCTGTACCCAATATCTGATGGCAGGTGATGCGAGGAACCTCCTGAATTACCTTGAACTTGTCCTATAGGTGGTTTTCTTGACTCAAACATTATATTGCTTAAAAGAGTTTTCTAACCTTTATCAAATTCTTGTCCACCTAAATGATGATGCCTTGTATAAGTTACTGTGCAACCAATCACTGGTTTTAGTAGTGATGTCCCAGGAGGAGGAGGAGGAGAAGAATAAACACAAACCGAGTATAAAAAGTCTATGCACATGTTGACATTGGTCAGATTTAAACGTAGCACTTCAGTGCTGCAAGGCTGCAGTGCTAACGATTGAGCCACCATGCTTGTTCTTCCTTCGTTTCTGGAGCAGGAGAAGAAAGAGAAACGCACAGAGCACATACAAAGTCTATGCAGATGTTGCTTTTGGTCAGATATGAATCTAGGACCCTAGCACTGCAAGGCAACAGTACTAATGACTGAGCCACTATGCTTGTTCTTCCTTCTTCTCCCTGTCCCTTTTTCTTCTTCTTTATCCTCTTACTCCTGCAGAGGAGAAGTAAAAGAAAAGGAAAGTGAAGGAAGAGCAGAAGGAGAATAAGAAGATTATTATATTCCTCTCCCCTGGAGAAGGAAGAAGCAGGAGGAGGAAGAAGTAAGAAGCTTAGTGGCTACCACTGTTACCTTGCAGAGTTGGGGTTCTAGGTTCACGTCTAAAGGCCCCTTTACACGCAAAGATGATCGCTCAAAATTTGTTCAGAAGATAGGGAAATTGTCAGTTTTAGCGATCGTTTTGCATAAGCTGCTAATGGGCACTAACGCACATTAGCAGCTTATTACCTTCATTTGGATGTAAATAAGCCTCCCTGAGTTTGTTTGCAGAGAACAGCAGATGGTCTGTTGTCTGCATACAGCCTCTTTGTTCCGCCATGGGACTGCAGCTGATTACAATGTTATCAGCACTCCCATGCACACACAGCCTGTGGTCCCTGCTATCAGCTCTCCGGCCAAACTCTTTGGCAAGCCAAGAGTGCTAACCACTGAGCCACATTCATTGAACAACCACCAACCATCACCACTGCCTGCATTAGGGATCTTCTGGAGGCCAAATTAGTGAACCACGATTTTTAATCCCATTGACTTTAATGGGGATGAGGCCCTCCAGACCGATTTCCCCCCCCCCCCAAAAAAAAAATCAGATCAGTCCTGACCCGATTCTTCCAATAATCACTCCTCACTAATCATCAATTAAAGATTGGCAGGGGTCCGACACCGAGCACTTCTGCTGATCAGCTGCTTCTCTGAGCCTCTGCATGCCAAAACGAGCACAGCTCCGTATATGGGTGCAGCGGCCCAAAATTGGAGAGCGCCCACAGTAGCATTCTGGGCCGCTGCATAGTGTAGAAAGCTATGCTAGCTCAGGCATGCAGTGATTTGGAATCAGCTGATCAGCAGAGATGCCGGCTGTCGGACCCTTGATGATCCCTTATTGATGATCTATTCCTAGGATAGGTCATCGGTAAAGAGAAGACTGAAAAACTCCTTTAACTTGGATTAGCTGGTCACCTTGCTTTCTCACAGATTAAATGCCTTTTCTTGGCTAGACAATGCAATCCTCAGAATCAAGAAACCCAAGCCATCCACTAATCATCACAAGGACCAGCGTTCAGCTCTCAGGAAAGCAGCGTGTTGCCACTCATTTATGCCACCTATGTAAACAAGAGAACGATCGTGTATTATAGGATCGCGCTAAGTCTGACATTGCAGTTGCTGTTCCTTCGAACAAGTGGGGGTCTACACTACAGCATACCGTATATAACCCATAAATTCACACTTGGCATTTTGCCGCTTTTCTATGTAAACAGAACACTAATATTACATGAACGTTGATCTGTAAAAACCACATTTTTCAAAACCGCAGCAATTAATACAAATATCCAATGAATTCCTTTTAATTAAGTTTCACTGAAAGTTGGGGCGTGCCAACAAGTGTGCCTTCTGTATGTGATGATGAAAGTTCAGGCAATGTATATAGCTATATTGTGGCTATGTCAGTGTTTATATATTCATTGCCAGCAGGTTCTGCAGCGTGCACATGCATGGTTAAAGTCTAAGCAGACGTGTCGGGACAGACCTCGCCTGCGCTGTAGAAACTCTACCTTAATTAACCTCTCTAATTATGTCTACAGTGCTACACTTGCAGCCGTCTGCCATGTCAAGTACTAATCTCTCCAGAATGCTGAAGAACGCTTAGAAAAAAAATGTTTTGTCTCACATCCCAGCATTGGATTTCTAAAAATGTACCCTTTTCCATTAGGATGGACTTGTCAGATGTTTGTTATTGTAACATGCCAACTTCACTCGGTTTTTATAAAGCCCGCACAACACATTGGTTCTATCAGCAGTGCAAAGGAGCCATGTAATGCCATCATCTCTGCTACATTTGTGACGACAGCTACAACTAGTTGACCTTACTTTTGATACATAGCATCAGCTGAGTATGAAAAATGAGACTTGACTGATGATACAGCATATATGAGTGGGTTACATATATTACTGTGCTACACGTAAATACATAAAACAGGTTCCCTTTGTTGGCATCCCCATTCTTTTTGAAGCAAACTTCAATACCATTTGTCTGTACACTAGTCAGCCATAACAGCCAAACTGTTTAGTATTGTGTCCTTCCCCCACATTAGAGCTGATTTAGACACAACGATTTTCGCTCAAAAATCGCTCAAAGCCGTCTTTTGAGCGATAATCGTTGTCTAACTGCACTGACCCTGCAGTTTTCGTTAAGGAATCGTGGAACACAGGTGGGGTATGAAAAACACAGCGCTCCAGCTGTGTTCTGCAAACCCCGCACGGAGCTCTCAGCTGTATAACAGCCAGGCGCTTCAAGCAGAGAACAGCTGGATGCAGAAGACAAATGGCCCCGCTTGTCTTCTGCATCCCCCGCTCGGAGCGCTCAGTTGTATAACAGCTGAGCCCTCTGAGCAGAGAACAGCTAGATGCAGAAGACAAGTGGCCCCGCTTGTCTTCTGCATCCCCCGCTCAGAGCGCAAAGTGATTGCTCAACGTTAGAGCGATCACTTTGCCCTGTAAATGTACACAGCGATTATCGCTCAAGACATCTTTTGAGCGATAATCATTGTCTAAACCAGGCTTTACACCAAAACCACTCTGACCTGTCAAGGTGTGGCCTCCATAAGACCTCTGAAAATGTCCTGACACCAAGACGTTAGCAGACGATCTTTTAAAGGGAACCTGTCATCAAGTTTTTACAGTGTGATTTGCGATAAACTTTAACCGTGATGCTAATGAGATTTCCTTATCACTATTTGGTTTTACAATATGTGCCCAGTACCTTTTTACAATCTGCTTTTGATGTTTTCCACATTGATGAACTGAAAAGAGGCAGATTTTAAAGAAAGGGAGCAGATTTTTTCCTCAGTGACACACCAGGCACGTTCTTGTTCTTGATTGGCATGCACACTGATTTCTCTTCTTCGTTGTAATCCCGATCAGGCGCCGTAGCAAACACCGTCTGCACCTGCACACCTCAGCTCTTCTTTACTAGCTGGAACTTCAGCGGCGTACTGTGCATGCGCCTTGAGGATCGTTACTCCCACTGATTCTGAGGTCTGATGACCTCATCACTAGCCTCAAGGCGCATGGGCGGTACGCCGCTGAAGTCTTGGCAAGTAAAGGAGAGCTGAGATGTGTGGGCAGGGTTTACAACGGCGCTTGCGCAGTATTACAGAAAAGAAGAGAAATCAATGTGCATGCCAATACATTACAGGGGTGTTAAGGCCCTTTACACGGGACAATTATCGTTCTGTTTGTTCAGGCTCCCGCGGGGTTTTGGACCATAATCATCCCATGTAAAGGCATACAGAAACTGAATGACTGGACAACCATCGTTCGGTGTGAACAGTCGCTGCTTAAAGTGAGAGGAGGAACTCTCCTCCAGCCACCTGTCTCCCTGCAGGCTGCGCTGTGAGCGATTCAGCGATACTCGCTCCTGTGTAACAGCACAGGAGCGAGTACACACGGGGACGAATGTCCAGCATCGTTTGCCCAACACTCGTTCCATGTAAAAGAGCCTTTACTCTCTTCAATTCATTTTAATGCAGCGTGGGAAGATTTCAACAGCTGATTGTAAAGGTATCCTGGCATGTATTGCAAAACTAATTAACTATAAGGAAACCTCATTAGCAACATTGTTAAAGGTTTTTCGTAGAGTGCATTGTAAAAACTTGATACGTTCCCTTTAAGTCCTGTACATTGCTAGGTGGGTCCTCTATGGATCGGATTAGTTTTTCCAGTACATCCCACAGATTCTTGAATGGATTGAAAGTTTGGAGGTCAAGTCCACTTCTTGAACTGTTTGTCACATTCCTCATCAATCATTTCTGAACAATTTTTGCAGGGCACGTTACCCTGCTGGAAGAGGCCATTGACGTCAGTGAATGTGAATTCTGTTGCCATGGACGGGTGCACGTGGTCTGTACAATTTTAACATGGGTTGTATATTTCTAAGTAATTTCCATATCAATGCTAGGAACCAAGGTTTCCCAGCAGAATGTTGCCCAGAGCATTACACTGCCTTCACCAGCTTGTCTTTTCCCATAGTGCATACTGGTTCCATCTCTTTCCCAGGTAAGTGTAACTCATCAGACCAGGATGCCTTCTGCCATTGCTCCATGGTTCACTTCTCGTGTTATGTGCCCATTGTAGGTGCTTTTGGTAGTGGGCAGGGGTCAATATGGTCACTCTGATCGGTCTGCGGTCACACGGCCAGCCATGATGGACATTGTATTGTGACTGCTTTCTATTTCAACCAGCAATAATTAGTGTTACAGTAGCGCTACTCTGGGATCAGGTCAGACAGGCTATAGCCTTCACTCCCTACGCACATCTTGGGCACCCATGACCCTGTCACCAGTTCACCAGCTGCCCTACCTTGGAATGCTTTTGGTATGTACTAACCACTGCCTATGGGATATGCCCACAAGACCCGCCATCTTGGAGATGCTCTAATCCACTTATCTAGCCATCACAATCTGATTCTTGTTAAAGTTTCTCTGATCCTCACACTTGCCTATTTTTTAGACTTCTATAAACACATACTTTTAGGGCTGCTGTATATTCCCCGGGGCCGTGAGGTGCAGCAACAAGCATGCCAAAAGCCGCAGTGACAAATCCGCATGCATTGTTGTCACAGTTTTGATGCTGCTTCAGTAAAACTGCAAATACATCAATATTCATGACAAAAAAACATGCAGTTTTGCCATTGTGGCCATTAACACTAGATAATCCATGTTACTACCCGAAACATGTCATTGGGTTTGATGTTATGGGTGATCCGTGTATTAATCAACATGGTACATAGTCATCCGTTGGGCCGTTGCTGGCACTCTAAATGCCAATCTATGGGGTGATACTGGGGGCATCCTAGATGGCACTGGGGAACATTGTGACTAGCCATTGATAGAGCCTGAGGCTAACATGGACACTGAGGGGATATTATGGCTGTCAATAAGGCCTGAGGCTGGCACCTGGCTGAATCTAGGTTGGCAATCGGCAGAGTTGGCAACTGACACTATGATATGCACTATAAGCACGACTCTGCTGCTGACTCTAATTTCGTGAAAGCTAATTATTTATGGAAAGCCCTTAAAATGGCTATATATACAATATACATACACTAGAAGAAGTTGTTGTTTTGCTGCAAAACTCGGCATGCAGTTTCATCTCAGGGCTCTTTCACATGAGTGCATAAACAGTGTGATTTTATGGGTGACCGATATACACAACCATCTGTGACATTGGTTTCCAATGTATCTGTTCACATGGGCGACTATACGGCACGTAAAAATGGCGAACTGTGAAAAATAGAACATACGTTACCGAAATACGCGCTGACGAATATAAGTTCGGCAAAAAGATAGTTCTGCAACTATGTTTTGGTCAATGTATGCCGGCGGGTCCCATAGACTCTTATGGTAGCAGGGGAAAAAAGGTATGGGGAGGCTGCAAAAAGCTTACAGGTGCCTCTATGTAAGCATTAGAACTCATTCAGAGGAATAAAGCGAGCGAGGGTTTTCCGGGGTGCGGCGGGTTTTTTCGCTAAAAACCATGCTCAGCGGTTGTCTGAATGGGTGAGAAAACACTAATTACCCTGGCGGAAAACGTCCTTTCACACGATTTTACGGCACCAGCGAGAGAACGTAAAAACGCACACGCTCGTGTGAACGAACACTCAGGCAGATATACAAAAGATTAGATTTGTGGCGTGATTAGATGAACGTTCTTGTCACCGGAGGCCCTCAATGTGGTCCCCCCCTTGGCCTATAAAAGGCTCTCGGAGGCTCCTTGTGTGTAGTGACCTCTTCTTCCACTTGTGTAGAGCTTGTTGACCACTAGACACCTCAACGACGCAGAGAAGAGATGTCACCCCGTTACCAGAGTCTGAGAAGGGCGCATTATTGGGGTGTGAGAAACTGGATGGGCATATCGATGGATTGTCCTGTACCGGGCCGTTCTGACCAAACTGTTAGGAGGTGTGGGGGCACACAAGGTGATCAGGCCAGGACCCCCCGACAGACCACCAGTGGAAAAGAGCGTCTGACCAGACTGTTAGGAGGTGTTGGGACCAGTGGATGTGTGAGAGCACACAAGGTGATCGGGCTCAGGACGCCCCCTACAGATCACCAGTAAAGAGGAGCGTCTGACCAGACTGTTAGGAGGTGTTGGGACCAGTAGATACGTAAGGGCACACGATGACCGGGCTCAGGACGCCCCCAACAGACCACCAGCAGAGAGGAGTGTCTGACCAGACTGTTAGGAGGTGTTGGGACCAGTGGAAGTGTGAGAGCACACAAGGTGATCGGGCTCAGGACCCCCCAACAGACCACCAGTAGAGAGGAGCGTCTGACCAGACTTGTTAGGAGTTGTTGGGACCAGTGGATATGTAAGAGCACACAAGGTGATCAGGCTCTGAACCCCCGACAGACCACCAGTAGAGAGGAGCGTCTGACCAGACTGTTAGGAGGTGTTGGGACCAGTGGATGTGTGAGAGCACACAAGGTGACCGGGCTCAGGACCCCCTACAGACCACCAGTAGAGAGGATCGTCTGATTGTCCGACAAGCACTAGCAGCTCCAACTGTTTCGTTGTCCACCATCCAGAGACAGGGGGCGCCATCGTTCCACCCCTGTGTCTTTCGGAACCATTTCCAGGCGCAGGGCTGAAGGGCATTTGGTCTTGTGCTGCTCATTACGTCACCTATCTGCAATGGTGTTGTGGATGATGAAAATGTTCTGCTACAGAGTGGAACTGGGTTGATTTCAGCGAAAAAATATCTTTACATTTGTAAAATTTTTTTTACAAAAACAGAATTATTTCCATGTTACATTTTGTTCCCTTTTAGCCCCCTTTAAAAAATGGAACAGATAGCACAGTGGGCAGCGCTATTGGTTTCTTTCGAAAAACAGAAGTGAAAGGGAACAGAAGTAAATGCAAAGCTTTCAGTTTTTGTGAAAAAAAAAAAAATTGAAATCAATGGGGAACAAAACAAAAAGGTTTAATTCCGTTTGATTTTCGTTTCTCTGCTCCAAAAACGGAACGTAGAAATGGGAATCTCTAGCGCTACTGAGAACAAGCCCCTAGGTAGGTTGGGCAAATAACAACACAGCCCTTGATTCTGTTGAAGGCTCCTGTTACGTGGAGCGAGCGAACATTTGCATGAGCGAACGACGACAGAGTTCGCTAGTGTAGATACTTCATACCCACAAATAAATCTTTTACATTTTGTTTGATCACTCACATTCAGCTGTGAACGGGGTGAAGAAGTATTTGTATAGCTGCATAAAATGAACGATTAACCCTTTCCAATTCAATTTGGATACTGGTTTTCCTAGGGGGCTTACTCTTTTTCTGCCGTTAAACAACGGCGCTATCTGCTGGCTAAAGCCAGTACTGCATGAGGTGACACGTTGGATAGGCTCCAACAGCAGAGAGCCTGGCAATATACAGTAAGAGAACCCTGACGATCCAATGATTTTTTTTTAATAATAATTGTTCCATGTAAAAGGGCCTTTATAGATCATGACTTGATATCTGTGACATGAAGAAGTAGGTGCACTTTTTGCTGTTTGCATGCTTTCATGTGGAGTACCTACTCCTCCACATATGATGTTGGTGTTTGAGTCACATATCTATTCATATTCCCAGCATGGCTGCCTCTCATCTGTGTTTTGTAGGTCAGCCAGTGGACCAGGCTCTGTGAGATCAGCATCCCATTAGCTGTAGAAGCCTTTCTGAAAGACCCATCAGCCGCCATTCCTCCCGAAGTTCAGCAGCTCGAAAGAAAGTTGGGAGAGCCGGTCAGAGTCCACAACGATGATAAAATACGGCGACAAAAGATGCAGCAGCAAATGAAATCCAATGCGGTTGGTGAAAAAAACGAAGTACCGGAAGACGCCCCTCTGAGCGGCCTGCAGACAGCTGCTAGCTTGGAGCTGACAGCAGCTTTGTCCAAACTTAGTGTTCAATATGTGCCATCAAAAACGGCAAGAGAACCTGCGCACATCCGGAAAGCAAAGACCTCGGACCTCCCATCGCTTGAGCATGTCTTTGCTGAAGGCCTTTATTTTACCCTGACTGATGTTGTTCTGCTGCCGTGCATTCACCATTTCTTGGTAAGAATCTCATTCATTTCTTGGAGAAAATAATTTAGTTTTTTTTTTTGTTTGTTTTTTTAGAAAGAGTGCGAATCATTTTATTGTTCCTTTGTAGCATCTTTGCTTGTGAAAACAAAGCAAAAGGGTGCCACTTTTTGCTTAAAAACATGTTAGTATATCTGGGTTAGTTCATCTTTGGTTGGTTTCAAAAATTTTTTCTTCCCGAATAACCCGTTTTTAAGCCTATTCCCAGCTTGTGGTCATATTTTTGCAGTGACTTTCACTAAATTAGGGCAGGATGTTGCAGTTTTGTCCTTATCTTGCAAAAAATACAACCAAAACCGCTGTACCATTCATCGTGAGAATATACCCTTAGGGTATAATGTCACTGGCTGAAATGAGCTCCAAAAGTGAATTTTAAAAATCAGCATTTGAATTCTCGCATTATTAACCCTCTCCAATCCACTGTCTGACGTTCAAAGACATTATGATTTAAGGCTGTACAGCTCTGATGTTGGAAGACGTCCGTCGGGGTTCTCTTACTGTATATTGCCAGCCTCTCTGCTGTCGGAGCCTATCCAACATGTCACCTCATGCAGTACTGGCTTTAGCCAGCAAATGGCGCCATTGTATAACAGCAGAAAAAGAGTAAGCCCCCTAGGAAAACCAGAATACAAATTGGATTGGAAAGGGTTAATGCACAAGTGATAACTATCAGCCTTCTGTGCCAGATGAGAACGGAAGATGTAGTAGTGAGCAAACCGGAAAGGTCACATTGGTGGAGTATATTTGCCTATACAAGATACAGTATCGTCTTGGCGCAGTTGTATGCTTTCATGCAGATGCCAGTAGGATGACGGTGCCACCAGCGTTTGCCGTCTTCTGCTGTAACATGCAGTACATAGAGCTGTAGGCATGGGCTTTGTTTGCAGCTGATTACTTCATACCTTTACTCATAGGAAATCATATTACACGGAGACCTGACAAGCGTGATCTCCTCTGGTTATCTCTCTGAGACATGGATAGACACGTCTTCCTGGAAAACAAAGCTGTGCAGATGCAGAGGCTCCTTAATTACGGCTGATTCCCTCTTCAATAATTAGTGGTTTCTGATATACATGAGCAGACTACTGTCATGGCCATCGTAGATTTCGGAGGAAAAGATGATAATTTGCCCAATTGTGACATTGGCTTTCTTAATGTTATTTACATATTTTATACATTAGGAAAGCCAATGTTAAATATTTTATACTGTGAGCCTCATGTGAGAATGTTAGGGCAGCAGAAATGCAGTCCTAAGCTCTCACTCACGACCTGAAGGTTGCGGGTTTAATCCCCGCATGGTTCCGGTAGCCGGCTCAAGGTTGACTCAGCCACCCATCCTTCCGAAGTCGGTAAAATGAGTACCCAGCTTGCTGGGGGGTAAAAGATGACTGGAGAAGGCAGCACTGTCCCCCCTCCCACTCCTCCCATCCCACTGTCATCAATGTTTTTGTTTTTTTTTAGTTCAAAAAACTCCTTTAATTATATCATATATTGCTTTTGCATTGCCATTGTGGACTTGGAAAGGAATTTTTCCCCCAAAATGGGGTAAATTGGCTTCTGCCTCATTGTTTTTTTTTTGCCTTCCTCTGGATCAACATGGGGAGTGGAAACAGGCTGAACTGGATGGACATTTGTCTTTGGTCAGCCTAGCATACTATGTTACTAGTACTCTTGCCCATTATTTTGTCAGATCTGCCAATAATGTATTGTGTTGCTACTGGTAATCTCCACTGGATGATATTTTCCATGGATAGAATCGTGAATATTTGTTTTCAAATGGTCTTGTTGTTCTTCCTAATTTCTCTTTGGTTTTCATCTGGAATGGGCTACACTGGAGAAGTCTGGTAGGCACTCGCCCTTTCTCCATCGTGCATACTGTTGTAGGGATATTCTTGTGATCACAACTTTTGGCTTCCTGTTAGATAATGTCTATTATAGCTTTACATAATGCTATACTGTATATTCTTTCTGATGCTAATGGAAGTTTATTGAGAAGGATGGTTCCGAAATTTCCAATAGATATACAGCATTCCACCAAAGGGGTTTTCCATTGAAATCCTATTGATGACCCATCATCAGGATAGGTCATCAATAGTTGGTCGGCCAAGGTCCACCGTGTGGGACCCCAACCGATCAGCTGAGCAGGTGCATGTTGTCAATGAGGGCCGTACCTGCAGATACAAGCGCCGGCCACTACACAGGAGGTTCGGCACAGAGGCTTCCGCTCCGACCTCTGTGTCATTGCGGTGCTGACAACATACACCTGCTCAGCTTATTGGTCGCGGTCCCGAGCCGCGGATCCCAGCCGATCAACTGTTGATGACCTATCCTGATGATAGGTCATTAATAGTATTTCACTGGAAACCCCCTTTAACTAATGCTTCGGACATATTGTCATTTTGGGGGAAAGGTGTAGTACAAGACCAAGTCACCGCTGAAGATAATGTTCTACTTGATATTTTGTCACCAGTAAAATGTAATTTCATTTCATTCTAATTACTAAATATTGTTCATCATTTGAAATTCTTCGAAATCTATTAAGAGTGGATTTATAGGAATGTGCACTTATAAGATTCCTCTCTGTAGAAGACAATTCTGCTTCCTTGCACAATTTTTACACTGGGGTTAGGTTGGCGCTTAGTTCGGTCTCATTTTTGGGGGGAAATAACCATTTAATATGTTTTAATTTAGATTGCTCTCCAGAAAGTATCACCAGAGAAGATCTATGGACTTCCTCTAATAATAGGCTGGTATGAAAGGGTCTTCAAGGTCCAAGGTGTGCAGAAGGCAGCTGCTGCTTGTAATATCACGTTTCTCCACGCTCTTCATGTGAATTCCCAGCACCACGAACCATCATCATCATCTAAAATACACACAGAAGAAAAAGAATTCTCAGATAGTCATTTTCTAGGAGGCCCCAGGCCAACTATGACCAAGTTAAAAGTAAGATCATCCAAATGGTTGAATTTTCCAAAAACATTTCCTTTTATTCATTTTCTGTAACAATAAAGTATCTTGACCCCTTCCTTCTTGCACGTTGAGTCATCAGATCCCCCTTCTACATGTTCAGATACCATCTTCTTTCCAGTTGTTCGTGACACTGTATCGGTAACTACACTGTCTTTACATGTATTAGGGTTGGCCGGAGTTTGCCAATAACATATAAATCCAAGCTGTTCAATTACAGGAATCATTTTTAACTTTGAACCCCCCGACCACCATGTAAAAGTACTCATTACCTTTAAATACCACCCTTACCTACATTTTCTTTTTGTCTTGTGCTTAGATGTTATTTTCTCTGGGATTCCAGTAGTTTTTGATTGTAAGAATAGTATAGGCTGCAGAGCTATTCTTGCCACCAGAAATATGAAAACTCAGTTGGAAACCTGTCAGACACCATTGTAAGTCAAGTGGTTCTATCTGTAATTGTCAGATCTGACATGATGGTCATTGCTTAAGGTGCATTTAGATGGAACGATTATGGTTCAAAAAATAGTTTAACCCTTTGCAATCCAATTTTGGATTTAGGCCTCATGTTCACGGGAAAAATCAGGCCCGCTACGGATTCTCCATGAAGAATCCGTAGCGGGTCCCTCCTGCCCCGCGGACATGAGGGCTGAAAATAAGAATAAATAAGATAAATAAATAAACTTACCCGCAGCGGACCGGGCAGGTCTTCTCTTCTTCGTGGCCGGATCTTCTTTCTTCGGACGGCGGATGTGCGCGGCACGCCGGTGGCGTGCCGCGTACATGCCCTGGGCACTTCTGACGGGCCAAAGAAAGAAGATCCGGCCATGAAGAAGAGAAGATCTACCTGGTCCGCTGCGGGTAAGTTTATTCTTATTTTAGGTCTCCCGCGGATCGGATGGCTTCCATAGGCTTCAATAGAAGCGGGAGACCCGCACGAAAATGGAGCATGTCCATTTTTTTTCATGCTCCATATTTTTTTAAATTCCCTTTTATTGACCATCCGCAGGTATTTATCTACCCGCGGGTGGTCAATGCATCCCTATGGGGTGAGGATCCGCGGGCGGGAGAAGAGTTAAAATCTGCTGCGGATTTTAATTCTTCTTTTCCCCGTGGACATGAGGCCTTAGGGTTTCCTAGGGGTTTGTCTCTTTCTGCCATTATACAGTGGCGCCACCTGCTGGCTAGAGCCAGTACTGCGGTATTGGACATGCCGAAGAGGCCCCTGACAACAGAGCGGCCAGTAATGTACAGTAAGAATACCCTGCCGGACGTCTCCCGACATCGGAAACTGTACAGCCTTCAATTAGAATGTCTTTAGACATCAGACAGTGGATTGGAAAGGGTTAAAGAAACAAAAGTGAATTAAAATCGTTCAGTCTAAGCGCGAGTCAACAGCTGAACAACGAACAAGAATTGTTCTCGTTCATCGTTCAATATCTACAGGACCAAAAATCTTCGTTGACTTGTTCACTTGTCATTCCATTTAAACACGTCTTGTTCAGTGTTTCACAAAGGGAGTAGGTCAGGAACGCTATCTTTTCTCCTTAGGGAGAGCACCTAGAAGGTGAGTGAGTGAAGAGCTAACTCATTCTCTTCTGGGTAATATGCAAATAAGGGAGATGGAACAAAGGGAGTATGAACACTAAACAAGAAGTAAACGATTCTCATTGAACGAGTCAACGATGAATCTGCCTGTCTAAACAGGCTACACGAGAGCGAACAAGCCTGCGATGACGTCACCAGCTCGTGCAAATGAGATCACTGCGTGTAAAAGTAGCATTAGTCTGGAACGGAGGCTATGGTACCAGTAGCAGGAATAGAAGCTACAGATAGGTCTTACTTTGCACAGATCTTTGGAGTCTGTAAGCTAAACTTGAAATCCGTGTGCAAATCCTGATGTAACACATAGAGATTATCTATAATAAATCTGCCCCATAACATGTTTTAGGATTCAGCAGTGTTTCATGAACCTCGTATATTCGGAAGTTGTATTTCTCTGTTTTGTTAAATAACAGAACCTACATAGCTGCTAATGAAAGCCATGTGCTGCCCACATTCCTCGCTCTCAGCCCATGTACTTTTTGGCTGAAACTTGAAAGAATGTAAAATAAATATTTAACCAGAAAAGGTAAATGTTAATATTGGAGAAATTGGCTGTGTTGTAGTGATCTGATGATACAGCGGTCAGCGGAGTTGCCGTAACCTGGAGGTAAGGATTTATAAAAACATTCTCCATCATTTTATAGAATAACAGCAAATGTGTTTTATGGCAGAAAATTTAGATTCTACTTATTTTTTCATTTTGTATTTGCTATTTACAAATGCTTAAAATTTGTATGATGAGGAAATTAGTTTTACTGATTGGTCCTCCTTTTGTGTGATACCGAGCGCTCCTGCTTCCCTTCACACCGCCATACCGTAAATCCCTTCCTGCCACAGCACTTTTTAGTTTTCATATTACCCACCCCCATTATAGAAAACATCATAGCTTTTTTTTATTTTTCCAGCAATACAACTGCATGAGGGCTTGTTTTTTTCCAGGATTGTATATTAATGAGAATAATAGAAATAATGGTACATTGCATTACAATATGGAAACCACGTGATCTTGTCAGTCAGTGGTACCTTTTTAAATTATCATGTAATCTATTGGAAACTTTTACAAATTTCTAAATGGGGTAAAATGGGGAAAAAACTGAATTTTGAGGTTGTTGTTTTTTTCCGCATTCACAGTGTGACAAAAAGGACATGTTATCTTTATTCTGTGGGTCGGTACGACTACGACAATACCAACTTGATATGGTTTTTTATGTTGTACTGTGTAAAAAAATTTACTTTTCTTTAAATTAACCTTTGTTGCTAAAAATGTTTAATGCAAGTTTACTACAAGAGTGATGATTCACACGTAGGCTGTTAGATGAGCAGAAGTTCTGTGAAAAGTTACTGTTTATACTCGAGTATAAGCCTAGTTTTTCAGCACATTTTTTTGTGCTGAAAAAAAACCCCTTGGCCTATACTCGAGTCAGCAAGGCTTAAAAAAAACCCCTCCATACTCACCTTCCAGCCAGCGTCTGTGTCTCCGGCGGTGGTGCGGCAGGCTGCTTGAATTCTCTCCGCTGTCATCCCCCGCCATCCTCTTTGCTTGGCTCTGTCATCCCCCGCCATGAGCTGTGATTGGATCGAGTGTCAGCCAATGACAGCCGGCACTCGATTATTCACAGCCAATCAAGCTGCTTTAGAATTCTCCCCGCTGTCATCTCCCTGCTCGGCTTTCAAATCCCCTGCCGTCAGTACTGTGTAAGTAAGCTCTGTGATTGGATCGAGTGCCAGCTGTGATTGGCTGGTGCTCAATCCAATCACAGTGCTTACTTACACAGCACTGACAGAGCAAAGCAGAGAGGACGGCAGGGGATGACAGCGGGGAGAATTCAAGCAGCTTGTCACACAGACGCCGGCTGGGAGGTGAGTATGGATGTTTTTTTTTACCTAGTATATACTGAAGTATAGCTCGGCTTATACTCGAGTCAATAAGTTTTCTCAGTTTTTTGTGGTGAAACTTATTGTCTCGGCTTATACTCGGGTCGGCTAATACTCGACTATATACGGTATGTCCATTTAAATGTAGAAATTCCAGCATGGATAAGATGGATTTATATTGATTCCATAGCCTTTTGCAGTTACTTCTGTGACTTTTAATACGGCTCTTCGCTATGAAAGAATTCTTCATATTAAGGACGCCTATGAGAAATAGAGTGTTTAAGACACGAGTATGATCACACACTATACAAATTGCTGTGTAGTTGTTCCCTAAAAGTAATTACTGTATTATATCTCAACAGAACATTTCAAAGTTGAATTGTGCATTCCATAGGGACATGTAAAAAAGTTTTGATCCCATCCTGGTGCTGAGAGTACCACTAATGGCTAGGATGAAATAGCTGAAGTGCTCAATTGAGCTCTGTTCCTGCTTGCTAACTGAAGACTGGCCCATAGACTTTCGGTTGTGCTGTGTTCAGCTAACGAGCAGTGACAGATCAGCGCTTCAGCTGCTTTGTTCTAGTGATCAGTGGGGGTTTCAGCACATGGACCCAGGAGATCAAAGCTTTTGACATGTCCATATGACATACATACAAACAGTCCCAACAAATAAATGAAATATGACGGTGGACGTAAGCCGTGGCTGCAACAAATACGGAAACACTTTTAATATCTGAATAAAATTGCACAACTGCTGTTTATATTAACGACATCAAAATTCTTAGTTCTTAGCACACATTTTGATCAAAGTATGTGGGCCCATCTGCCACATCTATGGTAACCATACTGGAAACACCCAAAGTGAGAAGTCTTTTAGACCTAGATACCCATTCCATAAGGTTCTCCTGCACGTGGTAGATGGGCCCACATGTTTTGATCAAAGCATGTGGGCCCAAGAAACTTGCACTTTTATGCGGTAAGTATAATCAACAGTTGTGCGTTTTTATTCAAATACATGAGGCGCGTGTTTATGTTCCTATAACATGTCAAGAGTTTTTAGAAAGAAACAAAGGTACTCAATCAAATTTACTTTTTGTGTGTAATCTAGAAAAACCTGAAGAAGCTAATATGTAATTGTACAGTGCTGATTAATATCTACAGTATTTGCAATCCTGTTAGAGAGTTCTACCCAATGGAGGATGTTCATGTGTTAATTGCTATAATATTTAATCTCTTGTACAGGATCATGGCGTTGAGGCGGTCTTTTCTCCTCATCCTTGCCCATCCCCAACTATTGACTGGGGAAGTCTTCCTGCAGCAGTAAGCCCAGCAGAAGGTCAGTTTGAATATCCTTAACTAGAGTTAGCATGTTAGAACTTGGTTTAATAAGGCATATATCATATCTCACTCTGAAGACGATAAAGAAATATAATGAAACGAAGATTGACTGCTCCAAGTGTCAGAGAACAGAGGCGGGTATTAAGTATCTGTATTTTAGATGCTCGGTTATCAGGCAATTTTAGGAGCAGGTTCTATCTCCAACAAAAAGGTCTTTAACGATAAAGACATCAGAGATTTCCTCCATTTGGTTATTGGGGACTGGGGATCTGATACAGATGCCCGTTATAAAGACAACGTTAAAGTTAATCTTTTTTTAAAGATAAGTAATAGCCAGGAAATTGATGTGTTGATCAGGGCTTGCCTGGCAGAGTGGGAAAAAGATGATTTTTAAGAACATTCAACATTAAAGGAATTGTCTTATTAGAGACTACCCTTTCAAAATACGGCACCCGGGGAAAACAGCTGATTGTCCCGGGTCCTACTCGCAGGACTGCTGGCAAACAGCTGATTGTCCTGGGTCCTACTCCCAGGACTGCTGGCAAACAGCTGATTGTCCCGGGTCCTACTCACAGGACTGCTGGCAAACAGCTGATTGTCCCGGGTCCTACTCCCAGGACTGCTGGCAAACAGCTGATTGTCCCGGGTCCTACTCGCAGGACTGCTGGCAAACAGCTGATTGTCCCGGGTCCTACTCGCAGGACTGCTGGCAAACAGCTGATTGTCCCGTGTCCTATTCCCAGGACTGCTGGCAAACAGCTGATTGTCCCGGGTCCTACTCGCAGGACTGCTGGCAAACAGCTGATTGTCCCGGGTCCTACTCGCAGGACTGCTGGCAAACAGCTGATTGTCCTGGGTCACACTCCCAGCAAAAAACAGCTGATTGTCCTAAGTCACACTCCCAGCAAAAAACAGCTGATTGTCCCGGGTCCTACTCGCAGGACTGCTGGCAGACAGCTGATTGTCCCGAGTCCTACTCGCAGGACTGCTGGCAAACAGCCGATTGTCCCGGGCCCTACTCGCAGGACTGCTGGCAAACAGCTGATTGTCCCGGGCCCTACTCGCAGGACTGCTGGCAAACAGCTGATTGTCCTGGGTTCTACTCCCAGGACTGTTGGCAAACAGCTGATTTTGGAAGGGAAGCCGCGGCCAGCCTTATAGTTTCCCTGTACATATTGTGTGTATATAATTCAGAATATGTAGATTGTCACATTCTAATCATCATTTACCAACCAGTAAATCTTGGTGCCACTTTTTTACTGGCATCACCTACTTTATGGGAATGTATTTTATTATATGTTATTATTATTGTGTTAAACATAATTGTTCTTCATATAGTTTGGTGATTAGTATTACACATCATTATTTTTATTTAAAAAATCCTGAAATGTTGCAGTTTTCACTCCGATCACTAATTCTCACAATAGTCTGACATCTTCTGCCCTGCGGAGAAAACTTTATAGAAGTAATTTTATCATCATCACGGGCAGGATTACCATGATAAGTAACACCTATATACAGAATACAGGATCCACGATTGACAATAGGTGATGGTTACAGCTCACCACCTCCCCCGCCCTGCACATTGATTTTAACACCTGTCACACAGCATGTCCAGAAAACTCTCCCATAGAAGTCAACTCTCCAAAATAGTCATCTTCACACTTCAGTTTTCTATGTCCTGTGTGCAGATCTCTCCTGCCTAGCGCTCATTTGTGCTGGATCACTCCACCCCAATTTTTTTATGCATACCAGATTAGCCCATCACCTAGCTCTCCTATTTGTTAAACTATTGTTTCTTAGCCCTCTCATGTGCCAAGCCTAGCAAATTGTATGGTTATGCACATTTGCAGTGAAGGGTTAAAGTTTCATCCCACAGCTATTTTCATTTCAATAGATTGTTACTTATAGACACAGAAGAAAAAACAAGCAAACAAAACCTGAAGTTGCAACTTTGGGCAGTCAACTGTGGCTTATTTATATGGGTGTAAATACCCTGTATATTTACGTGACCGAAAACTGCAGTGACCCAAAAGGGCCTATTGATTTTCTGCATATTTGCACTTGCCCATTCAATTCAACGTCCTATTGCTATGCTAAATACAAACCAAAATTGGACATAAGGCTCATTTACATGCAGACAATCTTTCAAGAGATTGAAAGATTAACAATTCTAGCGATCATTTTGCATAAAGTGCTAATGTTCCATTAGCAATGTCCATTAGCACTTTATCAGCTTCATTTGCATGTAAATGATCCTCTAGGAGCTGCTTGCAGAACAACAGGTGGTCTGAGCATTGTTCTCACAGGAGCTGTCAGCTGAATACAATGTAATTAGCGCCCCCGTGCAGATCACAGCATGTGTTCAGGTCTGTGTTATCTCTTCTCC
Organism: Eleutherodactylus coqui; assembly: GCF_035609145.1. Lineage (NCBI taxonomy): Eukaryota > Metazoa > Chordata > Amphibia > Anura > Eleutherodactylidae > Eleutherodactylus > Eleutherodactylus coqui. Next base: position 161,287,729 of record NC_089843.1, on the reverse strand, counting down.
AGCTGAAGGATGGATTTTAAGCTCACCTAAAAATCATAATTCAGTGGAAGAGTGAAAGATGAAAGCGTTTACACATAACGATTATCGCTCAAAAGCCATTGTTTAAACAAAGTTTGAGCGATAATCGTTGCTTGTAAATGGGGCTTAACTGTGTTTTTCTTCAGGTGACTGAACATTGCGTGAAAAAATACACACATGTGAAGGAACGCATTGAAATCAATGGATTCTATTCACTGCGCATTATGCGCATAAAGCGCTGTGTAAATACTCTGATGTGAGTGAGCCCTCAGTAGTTGTTCGCACCTGCTTCACTTTTTTAAGTCTTCAAGATTTAAGAAACTTGCAAATGTCAGCAATCTAAAAACGTGTGAAATTAGTGATTTTATGTGCCGCAAAAAATTTCCAAATCACTAAGAGGTGATGGATTTCTTACTTTTGCAGCCCTAAATATCTTTAAAAATACATCTAAAATAGGGTTTTAAGTGTCTGTCTAGAAAATGCCTTCAAAGATTGGTTGTTTCATAAAAATATTGTCTATGGTAAATGCAGCCCATGATTGGAGTCCCTTTCTGTATTCAGTGCTCCTTTACGCTGGTGATCGCGTTTTCGCCACAAGAAAATTGCGGCAAAATCGCAGTTTTGTTCATGTGATTTTTTTTTAGCATCAGTGATGCTTTTTTATGTAAAATCACTCAGCGCATCGCAACGTCAATAGGAGTTTTTAATACTAAAAACACATCACACAAAAATCGCAAGTTCATGCGATGTGATAAAGAGGAGGTTCCACGCAGAAAGGTAGGGCATGCTATGATTTTCCAATCTCGCAACATTGTACGAATGAAAACATTGCAGATGTCCTAGAGGACGTAGTTTTATGCATCCTCTTTGGATTGATGCCCACTTGCCTGAGGATGTGACAGCTCCATGCTGTCGGTGCCCGCAGGTAGCCGACAGCATGGAGCTGTCATCCCAGGATGCGGGCAGTCCCCCCCGGCATGGCGATCGCAAAAAAGTAAAGAAAAGTGCATAAAAAGTTATGGATCGGATCCATCAGAGCAGCTGAAAATTCTTACCTGGCTTGTCGGCGGAGTCCCCCGGAGATCGGGTCCTCCCGGACCCGCCGGTGGTCTTCTGCGCATGCGCGCCAGACGATGACGTCAGGCGCATGCGCAGAAGCCCGGGAGCCCACGGCATATTTGAAATCTCCTGGCTCCCGGCTCCTGAAGGTAGCCGGGAACCAGGAGGTGTTACCGGGGACCGTTGTGAGCGGTCCCTGGGCACACGATCGCCGCTATCCATTGGATAGCGGCGATCGTGAAAAAGTTAAAAAAAAGTTTAAAAAAAAAGTCAGTTTCACCTCCCCTCATGGATCGGATCCATGAGGAGAGGTGAAAATACTCACCTAAGTCCTCCCCGATGTTCTGGGACCCGAATCCCCGTCTGCGCATGCGCGCCCGATGATTGACATCGGGCACGTGCACAGACGGGCTCAAGCCCCGGGAAATTTAAAATCCCTCTGCTCTTGGCTGCCATGTGTAGCCAGGAACAGAGAGATTATACCGGGGACATGATCACTGTTATCCAATGGATGACAGTGATCATGTAAAGTAAAAAAAAAAGTGTAAAAGTAAAAAAAAAAGTGTAAAAGTAAAAAAAAAAGTTTTAAAAAGTTAAAAAAGCTTGCGTTTCATCTCCCCCCATGGATCATATCCGTGAGGGAGGATGAAATGACGTACCTAAGGCCCGCGGATTTATCCGCGGACCTTACCCCAGCTTCTGCGCACACGGCCGTCGCCAAAATGGCGGACGCATGCGCAAAAGCCGTGGATTTCCAGGATAATTTAAAATCTCCCTGCTCCTGGCTACAAAACTTAGCTGGGAGCCTGGAGATTTCACGGGGGCCGCAGTGAGCGGTTCCTGATCACGTGTTCGCCGTTATACAATGGATAATGGCGATCACGTAAAAGTAAAAAAAAGGTGAAGCTTCATCTCCCCTCACCGATGCGATCGGTGAGAGGAGATGAAACTTTTTACCAGAGGCCTCCGTATTTGCACACCGGCGCGATCCTCCTTCGTGAACTTTCCCGGATCCTGCGCATGTGACTGCCGGCAAAACAGCGAACACATGCGCAGGAGTCGGGGAGCACAGGAAATTTAAAATCTCCTTGCTCCCAGCGACCAACGGTCGCCGAGAGCCTGGAGCAGTGACGGGTGGCCTCGTTGAGCGGTCCCCGATCACGTGATAAAAAGGTAGCGATCTACCTTAGGCCGGTCTTACATGACCGGATAGGAATTACGGATTCTGCATGCGTCTGATCCGTGGTATTACGCAGATCAATCGCATTGGATTACACAATTCTGCTCACATTAGCAGGTCGGAATTGTGTAATCCACTCGCAGAAAAGAGAACACAGCAAGTTCTATTTTACCGCGGATATCCGCGACATAGACCCCATTGTGCTCCATGGTCGCGGATATACCCGCTGCCCATACGCAACTACATTGTATACGGGCTGCGGGTACCCGTGTCATCGCTAAGCGACGGTGCGGGAAATACAAATTTAAAAAAAGTACTGCGAATGACCGCCCGTGTGAGTAGGCAGTTATGCGCAGTACATTACTTGGCTGTACGCAGGGACACAGCCGGGCTCACAGCTGGGGTCCGCTGCGGGCCTCCGCAAGCAGATTCCACCTACGGCCGTGTGAGCCCGGCGTTATTCAGACCACTACCTGTAATACGCAATTTACAAGAAGCCCCGGGAACATTCGCCTTCCTGCAGTTCCAGGAGCAGCTTGTTGAGCGTCTTCTGTGCGAGACCACCGCACCTCATCAAGCTTACGGAGACTCACAGAGCGCCACTTTTTACACCCTATACCCACCACTGAGGTCAAGAAATGACCCCCAAAAAGCATGAGAGGAGAGGGGATACACGGTTTTATTGCCCCATGTACCCATCCCAACCAGCCTCCGTAATTACCCCTGTCTTCGGAAATACCACACAGTTCACATTATTACTTTTATCTAAGATTTGGGGAACGCCAAAAAGGGCGCGGAGGGGGGGAGGGGGATTTTTAGGGAGTCAATTTTTATTCCGTACAAATGAACAATGGGGCCAGGGATTTATTCAGTTGTGCCCTGCAATCCAACGGGTGTTCCCTGCATTACAGGCCTAACCATGTGTCCTATAAGTAGATTAGGGCCACAAGGGGTATGTTTTTGAACACGGGACAAACGGGGGCATCCATTTTGGGGTGAAAGTCTTCATTCCTATGTAAACAGTTTTTAAATTGACAAAATTGCCAAAAAAATGAAAAACGTAGTTTTTTCCTTCTGCTTTGCTTAGATTTATTCAAATACTGTGGGGTCAAAATACACAGTACACCCCTAGATGAATTCATTAAGGGGTCTAGTTTTTAAAATGGGGTCGTTTGTGGGGGTTCTCTATCGTTTTGGACGCTCAATGACTCTATAAGTGGGCAATGGGGCCTGGAATTTATTCCGTTGTATCCTGAAATCAAACGGGCGCTCCTTCCATTATAGGCCTAGCCATGTGTCCTTTAAGTGGATTAGGGCCACAAGGGGTATGGTTCTGAACACGGGACAAACAGGGGTATCCATTTTGGGGTGAAAGTCTTCATTCCTATGTGTGCTGTACAAAAAAACCTGTTTTTAAATTGATACAAATGCCCAAAAAATGAAAATTGTAATTTTTTCCCTACTGCTTTGCTTAGATTTATTTACAAATTGTAGGGTAAAAATACACAGTACACCCCTGAATGAATTTGTTAAGGGGTCTAGTTTTCAAAATGGGGTCATTTGTGGGGGTTCTCTGTCGTTTTGGCCGCTCAAGGGCTCTACAAGTGGGCAATGGGGCCTAAATCACCTTCATGCTAAATTTCTGTTCTGAAAGCCACAGACTACTTCTTTCATTTTGGGCCCCGTTGTACATCCAGAGAAAAGATTAGGGCCACAATGGGTATGTCTCTGAACACGGGAGAAACAGGGGTATCCATTTTGGGTTGCAAGTCTTCATTCATGTGTGTGCTGTACAAAAAAAGCAGTTTTTAAAATGACAGAATTGCCAAAAAAACGAAAATCACATTTTTTTCATTTTGCTTTGCTTGAATTCATTCAAAAACTGTGGGGTCGCAATGGGCAGTACACCCCTAGATAAATTCGTTAAGGGGTCTAGTTTTCAAAATGGGGTCATTTGTGGGGGTTCTCTTTGTTTTTGGCCGCTCAAGAGCTCTACAAAAGTGCTATGGGGCCTAAAACGCCGTCAAGGAAAATTTCAGTTCTGAAAGACACCGACTACTCCTTTCATTTTGGGCCCCGTTGTGCATCCAGACATAAGATTAGGGCCACAATGGGTATGTTTCTAAACACGGGAAAAACGGGGGTATCCATTTTGGGGTGTAAATCCTCATTTTCATGGGCAATATAGGAAAAAAATATGTCTTTAAAATGACATATTTGCAAAACTATGAAATTTTATTTTTTCTCCTCTAAATTGAATTAATTCCTGAAAAAAACTGGTAGGGTCAAAATACTCATGACACCCGTCAGTGAATACATTAAGGGGTGTAGTTTTTAAAATGGGGTCATTTGGGGGGGTATCTATTATTCTGACACTCATGAGCCTTTGCAAACTTCGCTTGGTGCAGGAAAACAAAGTGTTCCTCAAAATGCTGAAAAGTAATGTTAAATTTGTACGTCCTATAAATGGTTAAAAAAACACAAAAGTTTTTCAAGTGTGCATTCAGAATAAAGTAAACAGATGGAAATATATATCTTATCAAAAATTTGTACAGTATGTTTGGACATATTTGAGATATTACAGTTGAAAATTTGAAAAAATTATAATTTTTTCAAAATTTTTCCAATATTGGTACTTTTAATAAATATACACAAATAATATCGGTCTCTTTTTACAATCTAAATGAAGTACAACATGTGGCGAAAAAACAATGTCAGAATCACTTGGATATGTAAAGCCTTTACGGAGTTATGCTACGTTGAACGACGCATGTTAGATTTCCAAAATTTGGCTCCGTCACTAAGGGGTTTATATTACAATCTATAGCTTTAAAAAAATCCTGCAGTTTTCACGCTGACCAATAGGGCCAAATGCATACGGCCGGGTGGGATTCCACAGTAGGATCCGACCCGGTGCCCAGCTGGTGATCCCTGCAGACCTCTCCGGATTCTTGGAATCTGTGCTGTGGATGTGCCAGCCGACGCCCATGCGCAGTACAGATAATGCCGTGCCACCGTTAAACGATGACGTGGATTCTGCGGCCTTTCCACAATGCCATTGCAGAAGGGCCACAAATCAGACAGCTTCCATTGACTTCAATGGAAGCTGTCCACGCAGAATCCACGCTGGAATAGAACATGCTGCGATTTTCCCTTCATGAGCAGAAAAACACAATTGATTTCCGCTTGTGGACAGGAAAAAGCGATTTTTCAATAGCATTTCTATGGGTGGTATTTGCTACGGAGGCGGACGCGCGCTCCAGATTCCGTAATGCAAATATACCCATGTGCAGCCGGCCTAAGATTAATAATAGTCTGACACTTCTTGTTCGATACACAAAACATTTCAGCAGTCATCTCATTATCATCACAGGCAGAAATATAATGAAAGATAACACCTCCATAAATAAATAACAAAGGATCCACCATTCACAGTGGCTGATGATCACAGCTCACCTCATCCCCCTCCCTGCACTATAGCCTTTGCACAGCTCATGCCTAGAACAGTCTCCCATAACCACTGGGTCCTCTATGTCCATTATGTCTATGGCCCATTAGGCTGCTGTAAATATCTCTATCAGACTACAGAATAAAAAACCTACAATCAGAAGAAAAAAAATTAGAATTTTTTTTAAAGAAAATTAGCAAAAGAATTATGGGAGATACTTTCCCTAACATGAGGTTTTTAGGGTCAGAGCCAACTCTGTAATTACATTTGAGTCTGATATCACTATGAGAATCATTATCACAATAACCACAAGCTATGTAAATAAAAATGGTAAACCGTCAAGTAAAAACTTTTGGTTGGCACACCCAGAAGGGGATACAGCATTCAATTCAGGTGAACCAAGGACTTCAGAAATAAACTAAAGTGTCCGGCGCTCGTTCAATGAGAGCTGCGCCTGCAATTACAAGCGCCGCTCACTACACAGGGCCTGGAATCACAGTTTCTGCTCCGACGATGGCTATCCCGGCTGTGATGGCGAGTGCTCCCTGGAAAACCCCCTTAACTGTGACCGGCAGCCAATTAGTAGCGGTTATCATGACAGTGAGGAGACTTTAGCATCCCTGACTGGTCCTATGATTTTGGCTGGGTTTCGCCTCTTCCAAATAAAATTCTTTAATCGTTCCAATCATTCTGCACTCCCTTTAAATCATTTTAGATGGGTAAAAGTCACTCTTCTTTGTCCTCAATCTTCTTTTTTTAACTCTTTTATTGACATTTTAATGGTAAAGATACATGAGCAGGCAGTAATGATGACCTTTGCCCTCATCTTATGGCTGACGGGTATTTTTATATATATTTGATTGTTCCATTATTCTTGGGTTTTGGAAGATGATCTAGAGTTTGTTGAGCATGAGGTAAGCCATTTTAGGTGATAAACCTGTAGGGCTTCTGTCAACACCTTTACCCCCATAATCTCTATGGGAGAGCCCTAGAGATGAGCGAGCATACTCGCTACGGGCAATTACTCGAGCGAGCATTGTCCTTAGCGAGTATCTGCCCGCTCGGTAGAAAAGATTCAGGGGAGGGCGGGGGGAACGGAGGGGAGATCTCTGTCTCCCCCCTGCTCCCCACCGCAACTCACTGCTCCCCCACGCCGGCAGCTGATTTTTTTCTTCCGAGCGGGCAGGTACTCGCTAAGCGTAATGCTTGCTCAAGTAATTGCCCTTAGCGAGTATGCTCACTCATCTCTAGAGAGCACACATCCACACAACCTTGTGCAAAGAGTCGCGCTGATTTTTTTGGAGGCACAACCTTGAAATGGAGGACCCGATGTGTATAAAAATCAGCTCCCTGGGCACCCCATGCTCTCGCCTTTTGAGCCTCATGACGTAGGGTTTGCTTACGTCTGTTGGCTGACTTATCAAACTGTTCTATGCAAGGAAAAAAATCCTGCCTCCCCATTTTCAGCCATGGAAAAATGTTTTTTTATGAGTTGTTGTAGTTTTCATTAGTCTGATGTATTATTGGCCCGTTGAACAATGTGGGGCCTGTTGTTGATATGAATGTTTTGTTATATTCTCCTTCTCATTGATGTTTTGTATACGAATTGCTGTGACTATCACTATGGAACCCCCAGCAGTAAATCAGTACATGTCTAATATTGCCTAAACACAGAGAATGCCTGCAATCAGGAGTGAATGTGCGCTCTCAGGTCCAGAGATGTGGGAACATCAGTTTTCTGGTGTTATTTATGCTTTATCTCTAGCGCATTAAACCAGGAATTCACTTTTTGCATTTTTGACTTTGAAAAACCTTTGATAAATTCTACTTGGCCATTTAAATTCCTTACATACTTACTGTTATCTACATTGATCTACCCCTATGTTATATATACAGACCGGTGTATTCTGGGAGAAATGTACTATGTTACCATTTAGATTGTGTGTAGTTTATTATGTAGATTATATATTTTATGTTTCCTTTTACTTATAAATGTTCTGGCCGAAGAAGGTTTACAAGTAGGGTTGCTTCTTGTTCTACAGTATTTCGGCACACATGAAGAGGTGTTAGGGCTCATTCACAGGAGCGATGATCTCACATGAGTTTGTGTGATGCGATATGTGCAAAACTCGACAAATATGAAGTCCATTCTTTTTAATGGATTCATTCACATGAGTGATATATTTTTCCTCGCAGCATGTTCCTTCTTTGGGAATTCTCTCCCTTGTTTTCAATGGGACCTTAAAAGACCTCATATGCATGTGAGTGTGATACAATGCTTCCCACTGAAGTCAACAGGAAACACTTGCGATCCTAACACGAGCGCAAGCACCACAATTTCACAAAAGTGATGTGATTTTCAATCGCTGTTAAAATTGCATGTTGGCAAGCGTGATATTAGACCGATATCTGCTGCACAGTGTCTGCTATATGTGAACATACCCTTGATGGGGGCTAGTTCAGGGTTAGTGCCTGAGGTGTAACTACAGCCCTGCCCACCATCCTTCCATGTCAATGGCATCCACAATCAGCCGGTCATCCCAATACTGCAGTGCACTGAGCCATGTATTAGTAATTTCCGCTGTTAGTGTTATGGCTGCAACAGTAGTGATCACTGAAAATGAAAGATAATGTACAAGCAAATCAAATGCATTTTATCCCCCCATCCAATGGAAATGGTCATTGTAACCAATACGTAAAGGGACTCTGTCACCATCTTTTTGGAGCCCTTGCTAAGAGCACCGCAAGGTAGTGACAGTCACACTGATTACAGTGATATCTGCTGTGTGTATCTGTGCAGTAGTTTTGGGGAAATTTGCCTTTTATTAGTAGCAGCTGCACACAAGACTAGTCCTGGATATTCATGAACTTCAGCCTGGCCACACCCACCCAGCCCTCCAGCCAATGATGGATAGTGATAGGCAGACAGCAGTCAATCATTGCCTGGAGGCTTGGTGGGTGTAGCTAGCCTGCAGCTCATGAATATCCAGGACTACTTCAAGTAGTCCTCTATGCATGTGCTGCTCCTGATAAAAGGCAAGTTTCTCCAAAACTACTGCACAGATGCACAAAGCAGACATATCACTGTAATCTGTGTCCCCGTCACTACATTATGCTGCCCTCAGAGAGGGGTGCAAAAAGATGGTGAGAGAATCAGATTGGGACTTCGTTACAAGGTGCATTAGGTTCTAAGGTCTCCTATTTTTTTTTTTCTAAAAAAAACTTACCCCAGGAAGCTGACCATATTGTCACTTCTGAACATGATCTTCCTCTTGACATACACATCTTACACAACGCCAACGCCATGATTACATGGCCACTGCTAACACTTCTTTGGGAATCTGTTTTGCTCACTGGAAATGCAAGAGCGCTATGACTGAAAAACGTGTGACCAGAGAGCGTCCTTCATTGTTGGAAAAGGAAAGTTGCAAGGTCAAGTGAGTGGGGAGCCTGAGGAACTACTTCAAAAAGTTGTTGTCTTGAAGAATCCCTGAGTCAGGGCGAGCGATGAGCAGGAGCATTGTCTTGGTGAAAGAGCAAATGTGCAGCCATTTCCATCATTTTTTCTTGCAATGCATCTTCAGGTCTTCATGTAGGATGGTGTTCATAGAGCCTATGGAAATACAAATTTTTCAAGCTGTCTCTTCCACAGTCAATCGGTGGTCCTCCAAAACCACTTACTCCACTAGTGCGATCATGTTGTCGGACCGGCTGGCCCCTTTGGTTCGTTCTCGCGTGACGTTTGACCTTCTTTGAACTGTTGCATTCACAGCCACACATTTATCACGTCCATAATGACTGCATTATATGTTTAACTCAACGGACGTTGAATATCAATGGACGTCATTCCACGCAAGTGAAGAAAATGGATGATTATAGGCTGTTCTTAGAAAGTGAACATCACTATTCTAATTACTGAAAATGCCTCTACCTCCAGCCGCTGTCACTTGGGTTCTGTGGACGATGCTGCCCCCTGCTTCACTCATCCCCGAAGAAGTCCCTGTCTTCTAAAGTGTGCCCTAAAGTGTGCCCCGTGTTCCTATCTGCTCCTAGTCCCAAGAAACAAATCAGGAGACCTTAGAATAATACTAATAATAGTAATCTTTATTTGTATAGCGCCAACATATTCCGCAGCGCTTACATAGACAGGGGTAATACATAAAGACAAAAAATACAAAAATTACAGAACCACGGTTACAATTGATGGAAACAATAGGGGTGCGGGTCCTGCTCCAACGAGCTTACATACTACAAGTAACGGGGTGATACAGAAGGTAAAGGGCTGAAGATGTGCACGGTATGGCGGAGATGTGCACGGTATGGCGGGGTGGAGACTGAGGGATGCTATACACATAGACAACGGTCAGACATTAAGCCGTGTGACGGCAGAATCGTTATGACTTAGAACTTCAGTGCACCTCATATGTCTATCATTCTAGCCCGGATTGCGTGGTGTAAGTGCAGCATAAATTGCTCATTTCCTTAACAGAGATGCTAAGGGAAATCCTCCACTTTTGCCGTGATCGTCTATTAATGCACCTGCATATGTATTTTTTAACCAGGACAGCTGATGGAGTTAAACGCTTCCTCTTCAGACAGACCTACAGGGACATACTTATGTCTTTGACCTAAGCAAAGCACTTATGTATGTGTTAATCCCTTGTAAAGCTGTGAACTCACAGGTTATTATTGACTGGGATGCTGAGTGATTATTGGGGTAGGCTGCATCCTAATGAACCCTTCTTGGCAGATGCATCTACTTGCTATTGGCATGGGAGTCTCCTAAAGCTCAGACGTTTCCTCATTGCTTTCAGAATACTTTTTGGAGGGGATTTTAAACAAATCACATGACTGAGCACAGAATAAGCATCTTGTAAAAAGTACCCAAATCATTTCTGGGAGACAGCGGGACGCAATTTGTTTATGGAAAGCCTCCGTGTTTTTCCCCATGCACACAGAGGGATTTGCATTAGTATTTGTAAGCCAAAACCAGGAGTGGAGCATGCACAAAGGAAAGTATGATGAAAAGTTTTGTACTTCTGTGTTTTGCACTGTCTCCTGAGGTTTAACTTAAATTATTGACGAAAGTATGCAATTGTGAAATTGGCCTAAGGCAATAAATGAATGTTGTAAAGCTGGCTACTGATTGTCTTCTGGGAAATGAACTTAATCTCGTGACTTATCACAAGACACTGGACAAGTGGCAAGCAAGAGTGAAATGCGATGAAGGTTTAGAGTCACACAAAATGCTGCTTGAACCACAGTGACCTGAGACAGAAACAAGGCAGCTGGCATAAAAGTTTTGTTTACCATTCTAAGATTCTGAAATGTGTCACAATGTAGAGTTGGAAGGGACCTCCAGGGTCGTCAGGTCGAACCCGCTGCTCAGTGCAGGATTCACTAAATCAACCCAGACAGATATTTGTCCAGCCTTTGTTTGAACACTTCCATTGAAGGAGAACTCGCCACCTCCCATGGTAACCAGTTCCACTTATTGATCACCCTCACTGTCTAATATGTAATCTGTGTCTCCTCCTTTACAGTTTCATCCCATTGCTTCTAGCCTTTCCATGTACAAATGAGAATAGGGCTGATCCCTATGACAGCCCTTCAGATATTTGTAGACAGCTAATAAGTCTCCTCTTAGCCTTCTTTTATGCAAGCTAAGCATTCCCAGATCCTTCACCTGTTCCTCATAGGATAGGGTTTGCAAACCACTCACCGTCCTGGTAACTCTTCTCTGAGTGAACTCCAGTTTATCGATGTGTTTTTTTAAATTCAGGTACCCAGAACTGGACACATTATTCCAGATGAGGTCTGACCAAGGAAGAGTAGAGGAGAATAATTACCTCACGTGATCTAGACTCTATGTTTCTCTTAATACATCCCAGAATTGTTTTTGCTTTTTTTTGCTGCTGCATCACACTGTTTACTCATGTTCAGTCTGTGATCTATTAGTATACCCAAGTCTTTTTCACATGTGCTGCTACTTAGTTCAATTCCCCCCACTCTCTATGCTTTTTTACATTTTTCTTGCCCAGATGTCTAACTGTTTCAGTTATTGTTGCTTTTATAATCATTTCCAGTTATCTTTAGTTTCCGCAATGTCATAGGTACGATACTACATAACTCCATAGTTCTTATCTGTACATGCAGATTTGGGATTAATGAACTCACAGAGAGTCTTTAAACTAGATCCTCAACAGGGGTAAACTAGTGGTATAATATGCATCCTTACCAACAGTTCCATCAAGCCATAGAATTAAGGGCCTATATGTTGGCCATCCATTGTTTTCTCCCACTGCCATCATGGTGAAATCCCAGAACTGATCCCAAAGTTTTCTATCAGATTGTTCATGGCATCCGGCACATTAGTTTTGATGCCACGTCTTCATACTTCAGACAAAAAACGTTACGTGCGCCATTTTTCTGTCTACTTATTTCAGGCTGTGGACACTGGACCAGAACACAAAGTGCACAAAAATGTCATTAGTTACAGTATGCCCAGCGCTGGCATTAAAAAAAAAACTGGATACTACCAATGTATGTAAACCCAGTCTAACAGGGACCACTGAAATTGTGCATTTAAGGAGATTCTGGTATTTTGTTGTGATTCCAGACATAATGGAATAGGTGCTTACTAATGTCCTCTGATTTGTGATTAAATGTTAGTATGAACATATATAATCATCTCCGTGTTTATGATAGCTATTTAATTCTGGACTCATATTAACCCTTTCCAATCCAGTGTTGGACCTTGACCAACATTCAGATTTCTCTGCATAGCTCCATTGTCAGGCAAGGTCCGATACATGTTTCTAACACTATGCAAGACAGATGTCTGATGTTGGAGGCTGTTCTGCATGTGTATGTTACAGCATGCAGGACAGCTCTCCAATCTCGGAGGCTGTTCTGCATATAGAGCGCTGTCTTGCATACTGTAACATACATATGCAGAACAGCCTCTCCTGCATAGTGTTAGAAACATGTGTCGGCCCTCATCCGACATCAGAGCTATGCAGGGAAATCTTTATGTTGGACAAGAGCCGACACTGGATTGGAAAGGGTTAATTTTAAAAAATTGCTAATAAAATCATCACTACAGATAATTTCTTTGTATTTCTGTTGAGTAATTCCAAGAAATCCACAAGACACTTTCCCACCCAAAATAAATAAGAGCTGGGGTGTGTGCGGGTGGCAGGGAAATGACATTGGAAAGGGTTAATGTAAAAGAAGCTCACAATGAGAAGTACTATTCTTCTGTACACATAATTTCAATTTCTGCAACTATTCCATAAATCTGAATGGGTTTGTAAAAATCCAGGCACATGCTACAGACTCAGCCCTATTTAGATACATGGATTTGGCTTTCAGTTTCAGACATTTCTGCAGCACATCTCTGTTGTGTGAATATACCGTGGAAATATATTGTAGGACTCTGGAAATAAAATCTTAGTTCCATTGTTTAATACAGAAAGCAATACTGCATATGTAAGTATTACATAAATACACAGAGAGGCCATAACTTGAAATCCATCTGCTTAATATTGGGTAGTACTCCCACCAATCGATACATGGACTCCACAAGACTTCTGAAGGTGTTGTGTGGTATCTGGCACCACAATTTTAGTATCAGATTTTTTTAAAGGGAATCTGTCCTGTTGAACATGCTGTTCAATCTGTGGGTGCATGCTACAGAACCAGGGGAGCCGAGCAGACTCCTGTATAGTTATTTGGGAAAAGATGCATATAACTTGTAGAACATTCAGTTAATGTCCGGCCCATTCTCTGTTTAGGAGTCCAGTGGGAGGTCTTTTTATCGCTTGACAGCCTTTCTTCTTGAAATTAGTAAGTAGAAGTGCCCACTGAACTCCTAATGGCATGATGCCCACAGACCCGCCACTATGTTTAGAGTGATGGGTTCTCTTTAAATCCTGTAAGTTGGGTGGAACCTCCATTGATCGGACTTGTTTTTCTAGCACATCCCACAGATGCTCGATCAGATTGAGATCTGGGGAATTTAGCGACCAAGTCATCACCTTCAACTCTTTGTCATGTTCCTCAAGCCATTCCTGAACAATATTTGCAGTGTAGCAGGACAGATTATCCTTTTGTCGTTATGGAAAACTATTGCTATGAAGGGGTGTAATTAGTCTGCAATAATATTTAGGTAGGTGGCACATGTTAAGATTTCCCAGGAGAGCATTGCGCAGAGCACCACACTACCAGATTGCCTACTTTCGATAATAGTGCACCCCGCTGTGACATGTTACCCGCATGCACCAGGCTGCCCACGTGATGTTAAAAGAAAACATGACACATTCAAACAGGCCATTGATCCATTTATCTAGTATACAGTTCTGATGTTACATGCCCATTGTGGTCGCTTTCGGCAGCCTGGACACTCTGTCTGGTCTGCAGCTGCCCAGCTCCATACACAGCAGGCTGCAATGTCCAACATTAACTTTTTCAGCAGTCTGTGCTGTAGTAGTGTAGTGGCCCAGAGTTGGGGTGTCTTTGCAATAGTTGTATGTTCGTTATGTGTAAGCTGTCTTTTATGTGTCTGTGTGTATCCGTGTTAGTTTGTGGTCTGTGTAGTACTAACAAGCTTTGTTGTGGCAGTTCTGTCCCACTTAACTTGTTCGTTATGTGTTGTATTGTGGGAATGTAGCAGAATTAGGCGGAGTCAGAAAAGGAGTGCGCATAAATGTAGTCGTGGAGGAGGACGTGTCAGCAGGAGGCTGTAGCTCGCTTTTGCTTCTGCCTACGCAGAGCCATGGGCCTATCTCATTTGCCATGAGATGTTCTTTCCTTTGGGAACTGAGGCACAGAGTAGCAACTCCTGCTATGACAAGTCACAAGGAGTAGCTAGATGCAAGGAAAGGACGCAAGGGTTGTGTGTTGCCCCACCATGTGAGGAGAGGACTCCCAGGGATCGTACCTCAGATAACTGGGACTGAGGACATCTAGATTACGGGAAGGAAAAGTGCCTCCTAAGAGAGCGAGTGTGTGAGTAACCGAATGGAAGTGGAAAAAGTTTGTCAGAAGTGTCGTGTCTAAGACTCTTAAATTGTGTTGTTCCTGAAAGAATTAAAGTTGGATTCAGTGAGTAAAGAGAAACCGTGTACCTCTAGTTTAAAAACTATCTTTTTGGTTTGTGGACTCTTATTTAACAACTTAAGTTCGTTTGTTGAAACAGAGGTACTGGCGTGACGTGACAACACCTTTTGGGACTTATAATAATTATCATCGTATGCCATTGGTCTGTACTACTTTACATTGTGTGCGGCTGAGCTGGCCACGTTTCTGCCATTGTTGGGGAGAGATCACAGAGCCACCCGTGACAACCATCTCAACTACCCCATTTTCTCAGCCGCAACGGCTCAGTTCACAGCTCGACTGCCGCAGTAGCCCCCTCTCTGGGATTGGACCAGACAGATAGCCTTTGCTCGCCAAAAATATTAGTGAGCTTTGGTTGCCAATTACCTTGTTGCCAGTTCACTGCTTTTACTTCCTTTGACCACTTTGTTAAGTACCAACCACTAAATACCGGGAACACTCCATAAACCCTGCCGTTTAGGGGATGCTCTTACCCCGTTGTCTAGCTAATTTGTTCGTAATGAAAGCCACTCATATGCTAAAGGTGTATTCAGGCAGTGCTGGTAAAAACTACATCCAGACTACACCTGCAAACGACATGTGGTTCTACCGCGATCTGAATCGATTTTCGGTGCAATTGTGCAATATTGCAACCGTATTGAAAACAGCAGTAAAAACATATATGCTTTTGTTAATGCCTTTTTTGGCGCAGTCTAAATGCACCCTTACTTATTTTTCCTGCTTCCAACACATCAACTTCAAGGACTGACTGTTCACCTGTGTCCAAATATACCCCACCATTGTTGTCAAGTGTACGATGTGACTCACTTTGCCTGGCAGTGGTTGTAATGTTATTCCTAATCTGGGAAACTCTCCTGATATAATCCGGAGTACAGATTGTTATATGCACCATCAATGGCATTGCTGGATTATCAGGCGCTGGAATATCAGCTTTTACTGAACGTAAATACAGCATAAAGCAGCAATTATAAAGGGAGGAAGTAATGATTGGAATGTACAGCGCCCGTGGGTCATTTTATTGCTAATTTTTAGCACAGTCAATCACAGTGAGCAGCGGTCACTTCTGATAAGCGCTCTCCTATACGTTCGTCATCAGCTATAGCAGCGCTGGCAGGCGTCTCCTTTATGAATAACTCATATTGCCAGCGCATGAAATGATCTTACTTTCTAACACCTTCCCTTCTCTGCTACATCTTATGGTAAAATAGTTGTGCGATTAATGGTAAATATACACTGAGGACTCTATGTTCGAAATAGCAAGTATGATATTTTGCTTTATTTTGCTTATTTTTGTATTTTTATTTTTTTTAAATTTTATGTAAAAATAGTAAATACAATTTTTTTTTCCATTTAAAACTTTTGCTGGTTAAGCTGCCTGCTACAAACAGTAGGGGGGCAGTGGTATCTATTCATGAAAATGCCTTGTATCACATACATCCTCCCTGGCGATGCAGAAAACTTTAGGCTTTATTTTTAGACAGTAACGCTGGAAATAATTCCCGCGAATGGTTTTTACAAGGGAGATCGTGTGTAATTATTGCATTTTAGCACTCTACTATTATAAACCACAATATAGGCAGAAGTGTAATCATCATCAGTGTTCTACAGAAGCAGAGACCACGATCCGTAAAACAGACGGATATTCCATTGTATTTATTCATTAGGGATTATGCTTGAGACTTTTTCAGGCTTCTGTCCCATGACTTCTCCTTCCAGTGAGTATCTGGCTTAATCCCTAGCTGTGCGTTCTCATCTTTTGGATTGTGGTGCCGCAGAAAACTACTGAGAACTCCTGTTCATACAAGTAGTCTATACTGGGTTTTTGCGGTTTAGTTCTTGTTTCTTTATTGTTATCTTCGCTCAAGAAGTATTTCTAGGAAATGTTCTATACTGTATGTTTCTATAACATTTTCACGGTTTAGGATTCTATGCAGCTTAGAACGTAACTTTTAATAAATATCCACTCAAAACTTAAAATAGATTTAAGAAAGTCTAGAAATAGGACACACAAGCATAAAAAAGTCACAAAAAATTCCTCATAGCCCTACTATATGAGTAGAAACCAGGGCTGGAGGGAAAGGAAGAAAGAGGGCAAGAGGGAGAGGCCAAGAACAATGCCTCTATGCAGAAAGCCCTCAAGGACAGGTATCCTTAATCAAGAAAGCCAGACCAAAAAGCGCTTGGTTCACATCAATATAAAAGGGTCCTGTAGGACAATTATATGTCCCTGTGACTTTAAATGCTTAAAAAATATTCAATTTTCTGCCAAAAGACTGGATAAACCAGTAATATATGCCAATCAAAGAGGCGATCGTTATTACGACCAGCAAATCTAAAGGAGATCATTATCACGACCCGGTTCTATAAAACGGTTTGAGACGTTTCCACCAGTAAGCCTGGTTTCGTCAAGAACCAAAAAGAAACTGCCAGCAGCCACATCAGTAAGCTGCTGCAAAAAGGAACTAAGATTTCTGATCCTCGTATAACTATAGCTGGGTGAGTGATAGCCGATCCTATCTAGCTGCAGCTATTCTAGCATAGCATTCACACCCCATCCCGGCCCCAAGGTAGGAGCAGAAAATATCAAAAAGAGTAGCAGCACCAGCCCTTATGGTAGGCTGGCGGCTATCACTCACCCAGCTATAGTTATACGAGGATCAGAAATCTTAGTTCCTTTTTGCAGCAGCTTACTGATGTGGCTGCTGGCAGTTTCTTTTTGGTTCTTGACCAAACCAGGCTTACTGGTGGAAACGTCTCGAACCGTTTTATAGAATCGGGTCGTGATAACAATCTCCTTTAGATTTGCTGGTCGTGATAATGATCGCCTCTTTGATTGGCATATACTACTGGTTTATCCAGTCTTTTGGCAGAAAATTGAATATTTTCCAGGATTTAAAGTCACAGGGACATATAATTGTCCTACAGGACCCTTTTATATTGATGTGAACCAAGCGCATTTTGGTCTGGCTTTCTTGATTAAGGATACCTGTCCTGGTATAGAGGGCTTTTTGCATTGTTTTTGGCCTCTCCCTCTTGCCCTCTCTCTTTCTTTCCCTCCAGCCCTGGATTCTACTCATATAGTGGGGCTATGAGGAATTTTTTGTGACTTTTTTATGCTTGTGTGTCCTATTTCTAGACTTTCTTAAATCTATTCTAAGTTTTGAGTGGATATTTATTAAAAGTTACGTTTTAAGCTGCATAGAATCCTAAACCGTAAAAATTCTACATCTAAACTATCTAGTAGATTCTCCTGCTTCAGTGAAAAAGTATGTTTCTATAAACAACAGCAGTCAGAGTCTCGCACACAAAAAAAACCCAATTAAAAAGTGTTCCTCTGCCCTATTGTCCGTGGAGAGATCATACGACACAATTGCCAGGGGTAGGATACACTGTGTTCCTCTTTTATGGCGAGGGACCATCGGTGAACGGTCGCCATAAGATTTATTTCAGCTGAGTATAGTTTATCCCTGTATGGCAGCTTCAGGTGAGCATAATGTCACACGTCCACAATACAGATCCTTATTACGGATGTGTTATATATGACGTTACAACCGTGCTTCATCAGTACAGTCATACCTCTACCATCGTCGCCTTCATCTTTCGCCAGTTATGCTGATTCTTCAGTACAGAATCTTGCCTCTTCTTTCATCACTTGCTTCTATTTTCACCTGCGGCCCACTTGACCTCACTGATGATGTTACAGCCATTCATAGATTGCTCCAATCACAGCCATTCACAGCCTTTAGAATAGGTACATAGATTTACATTAGCTCCATATTACGGTCCGCAAAAAAACAGGCCAAATACGGAGCTGAAATACGCTTATCTGAAAGCGGCCTATCAATAATACCTGAGTAGTGTTCTAAGATTTTTTTCAACCTTAAAGGGGTTGTCCCGCGCCGAAACGGGTTTTTTTTTTTTTCAATAGCCCCCCCGTTCGGCGCGAGACAAACCCAATGCAGGGGTTAAAAAAGAAAACCGGATAGTGCTTACCTGAATCCCCGCACTCCGGTGACTTCTTACTTACCTTGTGAAGATGGCCGCCGGGATCTTCACCCTCGGTGGACCGCAGGTCTTCTGTGCGGTCCATTGCCGATTCCAGCCTCCTGATTGGCTGGAATCGGCACGTGACGGGGCGGAGCTACGAGGAGCCGCTCTCCGGCACGAGTGGCCCCATTCAGAAAAGAAGAAGACCGGACTGCGCAAGCGCGTGTAATCCGGCGATTAGACGCTGAAAATTAGACAGCACCATGGAGACGGGGACGCCAGCAACGGAACAGGTAAGTGAATAACTTCTGTATGGCTCATAATTAATGCACGATGTACATTACAAAGTGCATTAATATGGCCATACAGAAGTGTATAACCCCACTTTGTTTCGCGGGACAACCCCTTTAAGACTTTGTCTTAAGAATTTGTCACATATACAGAAAAAAAAAATTGGTACCATGTTTGGGTTCATGTTCACGACCGTGTTTTCACAGCGTATTACACATGCTTTGCACTGACACATGATACGCAGTGAATGGAGTCAATGAATCTTAATGGACTTTCATTGGTCCATGCACACCGGCGGGTAGACGCGGCATATTGACACGCAAGATGGATAAATCGCAGCAGGCTCTATATCTCTGCGTACGTACGCAGCGTGAGCCCCATACATGTTGATACACATTCCCGCTCTGAAACCACAAAAAAAATAAGGCACACTGGGCATGTCTGTGTGATACGTGGGCATGCCCAGTGCCATATGCGGTCTCTGCCAGTTCTCTGCTGGCAGATCATATGGTTATAAAATGGGTAAAACGCTGCAGGAAGACCATCAGCATTTTACGCTTCCGCCCCATGGACATGAGCCCTTAGTCAGTAGAATAAAATGTTATTGCTCACTCTTCCGCTGTGCCGGCTACCTGGTAGACGGCCAGATGGGAGCACGTGACTGCTGCACCCAGTTGGAGGCTAAAGAGTCCCCAAACTCCTGGCATCATGGTGCCCAGGATATGCATGCTGTTGCCAGGAGCGCCAATGGTGACAATGTGGCCTCTGATTGCCTGTAGTGGTCACGTGCTATCTACCCAGAAGTCGGTACAGTGTGAGTCACTCAGCTCCGCTTCTGGAGTCTAAGGAGTGTTGAGTATGATCAATTTCATTTTATAACTGGCCCAGCTGCTGGAAATCTTTTTGATAAAACCCCTTTAACCCTTTCCAATCCACTGTCTGACGTCTAAAGACATTATGATTTAAGCCTATACGGCTCCGATGTTGGAAGAAAATCCATCGGGGTTCTCTTACTGTATATTGCCAGCCTCTCTGCTGTCTGAGCCTATCCAACATGTCACCTCATGCAGTACTGGTTTTAGCCAGCAGATGGCGCCGTTGTATAACAGCAAAAAAAGAGTAAGCCCCCTAGGAAAAGCAGGATACAAATTGGATTGGAAAGGGATAAATACCTGATGAAGAAACATAAGTAGTCTTGAAAGCTTGCACTGTTAACAACATTTCTTTTTGATATTTACTAACAGGTATCATATCTACAAGATAATTTTGTTGCCTCCACACGGGCGCTAAAACACTGCATTTTTTGCTCTATGCGAGAGTGAGTAAAAAAGCAGATTTATAAAAGCAATGTCTTTCAATGGTTTCATTTACATCTGTGATTTGTTCTCTGTTGCGATAGCAAGAAATCGCGGCATGTTCTATCTTTCAGCTTTTTTGCCTTTTTATGCACCTATGTTTCCGTATGAAGCCATCATTTGTTCACTTGGGGTGAAAAAAGGCATGATGATGCACTTTACAAAGCAGACACACATTTGCCCTATCACTGCATTTTTCGCCCGCCCAAAAACACAAACGCCCATGTGGAGGCATCCTTAAGGAGAGCAATAACATTTTTTCCACATAGATGACACTTGGAAGGTATTTCCTTTCTTTTGTAGGAGACTTTTATGAAGGAAATCTTCATGAAGAAGTTTAGTAACTTCAGTAAGCCTCTAAGAACTGATGTGGCGTAGAGACAGGTCTGAAGCTCTCACTGATGGTGGCACTGGTCATCACTGCTCAGGCTGTATTTCTTTGTATATGATGGATTAAGCACTAAATACAATGTAAAACAAAAAAAAAATCAGATAGAGAAGAGACAGCAGTTTCCCTTAGACTGCTACGGTCTCAATTGATTGCCTGTGATCAATCATACGTGTATTGTATGCTTGACTTTTGCCCAGAACCAGATTTCCTATCCGTGGCCCATCTGCAGAATGTGATTAAGCAAACTTTCCACGCATGCTTGATCCTAGCCAGCTGCTTGCCTCCCCGCTGCTCTCAGCGGTGACTGCCTGTCTGGGATGGAACAATTTGCGAAAACCAAATTGCCTCCTTCTATAATAATTTAATAGACACAACATAATGTGCTGACAATTCTTTTTGAAGTGGAATTTCCTGGAGAACATTTGCTTTCATGCCGACAGACCAACATTATATCCTGAAAACAAGTGGCCCATATACCTGGTCTCAGGGGCTTCCCATGCACAACTGCTCTTCACTGAAATGAAAGGTCGTTATAGGTCCTCCAGGAGCATTTTGCCCCTTATTCTTGGGATCTAACTTATTTCCAGGATTCAACCAATCACATTTTATGTTGTATGACAGTTCACAGAAGTGTTTGCCTGGGAAACCCCTGTAACTGCAGTAACTGGGATAGGAAAATACAGTCAAAATTAGCACATTGAGAAGTTGGTCATTTTGGGTTTACCACTAGAGATGAGCGAGCACGCTCGGATAAGGTAGTTACTTGAGCGAGCATCACTCTTCTCGAGTAACTGCATTCTTGTCCGAGCAGGCTGGGGGTGGGGGCGCAGGGGGGAAAAGTGAAAGATCTAGTCGCTACCCCCCTGCCAACCCCCCCCCCCCCCCGAAGCCTGCTCGGACGAGAATTCAGTTACTCGAGAAAAGCGATGCTCGCTCAAGTAACTGCCTTATCTGAGCGTGCTTGCTCATCTCTATTTACCACTTAATTCTGAAGTCTAAATGTTGGAAGGGACCTCCAGGGTCATCGGGTCCAACCCCCTGCTCACTGCAGAAGCCACTAAATCATCTCAAACAGATATTTGTCCAGCCTTTGTTTGAACACTTCAATTGCAGGAGAACTCACCACCTTCAGTGGTAACCTGTTCCACTCATTGATCCCCCTCACTGTCTAATATCTAATTTGTGTCTCCTCCCTTTCAGTTTCGTCCCATGGCTTCTCGTCTTTCCTTGTGCAAATGAGAATAGGAGTGATCCCTCTGCACTGTGACAGCCCTTCAGATATTTGTAGACCGCTATTAAGTCTCCTCTCGGCCTTCTTTTTTGCAAGCTAAGCATTCCCAGATCCTTTAACTGTTCCTCATAGGACGTGACTTGCAGACCGCTCACCATCTTGGTAACTCTTCTCTGAACTTGCTCCAGTTTGTCTACGTCTTTTTTAAAGTGGGATGCCCAGAACTGGACACAGTGTTCCAGATGAGGTCTGACTAAGGAAGAGTAGAAGGGGTAATGACCTCACGTGACCTAGATTCTATGCTTCTCTTAATACATCCCAGAATTGTGTTTGCCTTTTTGGGCTGCTGCATCACATTGTTGACTCATGTTCAGTCTATGATCTATTAGTACAACCAAGTCTTTTTCACATGTGCTGCTGCTTAGCCCAATTCTTCCCATTCTATATGTGCTTTTTTAAATTTTTCCTGCCCAGATGTAGGACTTTGCATTTCACCTTGTTAAATACCATTCTGTTAGTGGCCGCCAGTGTTCAAGCTTTTCTAGATCTTTTTAAATACTGTCTCGCTCTCTTCTCCAGTGTTAGCTATCGCTCCTAGCTTTGTGTCGTCTGCAAATTTGATCAATTTACCCTCCTATAATTGGACAACCTGCGGCGGCCGTTGTTGAGCACTGCTCAGACCTGCCATTGTTTGTAGATTCCACCAGAATCAGCAGGATCTTCCAGCACAAATCAAGTACAGTGAGACGGCTAGCATTAGATTGGTTGTTATAAGCAATACTTTTTCTCTTCCTTTGGTAAATGTCCATCATTTTACCTGGGTGGCATATGAAGAACACATGGAATTCAATTACTGTGCATACACAAGATATCTCAGTGAACTTCTTGATGGGACATTTCTACTCTGCACATTCATTAGTTATGTGTACTCTTCAGATTAAGTTATGTTAGCTGATCGAGTTTGGAACAGAATATAGAATTAAGTGCGCTCATCCCAATTGCTCATCCCAATTGCACATCCGTCATTTCAGTCCATCATCATAACTCATTATCCCTGTACGTCAAGCTGTCAAGTACATTTCTTTTCACAGGTTTTACTTAATGTTCTTGGCAAACCTGATCGGTATCCTCGTTTTCTATATTACATCATATGTGCTTAGAGGTTTCATGTCATTGCGGTTTCTATTAACCGCTGACAATTTTGTCATTATATGTTATATATCAATATAATGCATTCTGTTTCCTGTACACAAATACCGAGTGGTTGACATTAAGACACAAATTCCAAGACGAATTTATGAATAGTATTAACGGCTTACATTTACATTCAGATTTGTGACATCTCGGCTCATCTTGGAGCTGATAAGATCCTCCATCTCGACCCCCTTTAACGTAAGCGCTACGCTCCTGAAGAAGGTGTTATTGGTGCCTGCGCCTCAGTTTGTTTGTCTCCTCTTAGAGAGGCAGATGTTCTGGATTATCCTCAGTGTTCTTTCTTCTACTTAGAGCTAGAGAGATCTTTCTTGTCCTCTGGGGATCTTCTAGAAGAACTGTCAGACATATGAATTTACCATATATACTCGAGTATATGCCGACTTTTTCAGCACGTTTTTTATGCTGAAAAAGCCCCCCTCGGCTTATACCCAAGTGAGCTAGACTGGACTATGACTATGTAAAAAAAAAACGCAATACTCACCTTGCAGCCGGCAGCCGTGGTGGTCTTCCCGGTGCTGTGGCAAACTGCTGTGTAATTTTCCCTGCTGTCATCTCTCTATGCTAAACGAGGCTTTGAATGTCCCCGCCATCAGCAAGAAAGCGCCATGATTGGATCGAACGCCAGCCAATCACATCCGGCCGGGGAGACCATCGCGCGGGGGACACAGACGCCGGCTGCGGGGTAAGTATTGCATTTTGGTTTTTTACCTAGTCTAGCTAGGCTTATACTCGAGGCACCTAATTTTCCCAGTTTTTTTTGTGGTAAAATTAGGTGCCTCGGCTTATGCTCGAGTATATACGGTACTTGCATTGTCTGAACACTAGCAACACTTTTTAGACCGGGTGTGTGATTAATAGTTTTCTTTGTCCACTTTTGACAAACCTTTTTTGGTTAGTAAGATGTCCCAAAGAAGATGGTCACAGTGGGGCTTATTTTCTATCGAAAGTTCAACTGTTTTCTAGCGCAAATTGTGCCAGAAAACTCAAACATGCTTTGAACCGCATTTATTACTACAGGGCTACTGTGATGAATCTGGCACATTTTATAAAACGGTCTAGTGGCATGCAGCGCTTCCTCCTGCATCCAAAAGCCAGGCAGCTGAGCGGAAAGCAGGTGAACCCCATTATAGTCAAGCATATTATAATCTGTGCATAAAATAGCACAGGCGGCTTTCATTGCAGTCAATGGAACCCGTCCGTCCTGTAATACGTCTGCTGTGAGCACAGCGGAAGTATCGTGGGAAATCGCGTCACAGCCCAGCGCCAACGCGTTATGTGCATGTGCGCTGGGTCACCGGCCAAGACGCTCACGGCGGATCTAGAGAGGTGAGTATGGGTTCTCTGGAGTGCGAGACTTCACAGACTGAATCCCACCCAGCCGTTTGCATGAGGCCTAAGGCTGGCATCTCATGGGCATATTTGCACACAATAGAACCTATTGATCTCAATGGGTTCGTTCACATGCACAAATTTTCCTACGCATTTTGGTTGCGCAAAAAAAAATGCAGCATGCTCTATTTTCCTGCACATTTGAGCCGCAAAAGTCCCCACCGAAGTCAATGGAAATGCGCGCAAAATACGCTTGGAGATTAATAAAATACTGTGTCATTGCACTGGAAAAAGAACACATCTGGATCTCATTAGACTAATTGGCCATTTCAATCGTGCCTATTATTTTGCTGCGTGCATATGCACATGCTCTTGCGCATGGGAAAAGTACAGTAAAAAACATTGTTCATTCTGAAAATACGCATACGCTCGCGTGACACCAGCTTAAGAGAACAGCAGCATGGTGGGGAGCTATGTGGAGCTATAACCCAATACCATGCTGATACCGCTTTGAACCATGTAGCCCACAAGGCCACAGAATGTGGGAAATGCAAAAACATGAAAAAGGAAGATGATGAACAACACACCTCGGTTCTCACGCAGCCGGGCTCTGTTCACATCTTGCTTTTGCATTACACTTGGAAATTCAGTGGAAAAGTCTCCCAATATACAGTATATACCAAACACAGGCCCCGCTGTATGCAACTGGACAGCATATAGCTGCATATGCGCCACATTGACTCCCGATGGGGTAAGACTAGTGGACTACATTGTAAGATCCCCAAATCTATGTCTGAAGGACACTCCTAATGTATGTAAATTCACTCTAGGCTATGGCGGCAGGTGATATATTGTGGAGTCGGTCACTGGTTTGCCTGCAATTATTCAGATAGCTGGTTTTCTAAGAAAGCAGATTGACAAGCCAAGGGCTCGGAGGTTCGTGGCGCTGGCTGGCTGCCCGTGTTTATCTAGCTGAAGGTACAAATGAATCTGGAGGTGTAGGCGAAGGAGTCTGGAGCGGCTGACAGTATTATGATAAGAAGCAGATCTTCACGGCACATTACTTGACAGATAAAAACAAAGGGCTTACTGTAAATCTGTCATTTCATTGCCCCAGGAATGTTCCAGGTAGGGAGGGACAGCATGATAAAATTAAGCCTCCCTTGCATAGCAATTCGGGTTTTTTTCCCTCTTTTCTTATATTTATCAATCAACGTGGGTTTTGTGAGAAACCTTTGTTAGTTTTTCCATTAGTAGACTTTTTATAAGTTTCTGAAGAAATTCCTCTTTTTGTCTCTGTAAGCCCCTTCAGACTTGAAGGGGGTTTAAAGGCATTACTTTGCATAGCAAACTTGCACAACTGTAGTATAGTAGAAGTCACATAAAGAGACAGGTGCAGTCTCTCTTTTACGTGTGTCTAACCAGCTTTAAGAAAAGTCTTAGTATGGCATCACCTCCCTCCTGTCCGTTCACCACCCAGCCCGCACACTCCGATTAGCCAACACATTGAGGTTAAATACCCCTCTAAATCGATCCTCACATGACCGCTTCCAGGATCTCTCTAGAGCAGCACCGGTCTTCTGGAACGCACTACCCCAGGATGGCTGCAGCAGTTTTCAAACTACCTAATGCCCAATATACGCAGCTGTGGCCATTCAGAGAGCAGGTGTAGTGCAGTCTAGTCTAACACTACCAATGCTCTGTCACTATTAACTAGTCTGATGACTGCATCCGCTATCGTGGACAGGCAAAAACAGGCCCGATAACCTGCAGATCGGAGGGACGGCAGAGAACAATAACTACGGGTAATATATCCCCCTTCCCACTAGACCTGGGACAGAACGTGGTCTTAAAACCGGAGGATCACGGTAAAGGTTTTTTTCGGGCACAAAATAGAAATTCTGAAAATGCTGAAGTCTAGTAGTTACAGCTAAGTAGCGACAATCTGTACCTTTTATCTGCCACTCTGAACCCTCTTCTTCGCCCCGTGCGACCCCTAATCTGCCGCTGTGTTTACAGGCATCACTTTCGCAGTAAACGCTACAGACTGTTACCTACAACTTCCAGCATGCATAGAGCTCATCTCCCAGCCAGCACTGTAGCTCCGCCCACAGTTCACTGGTCCTACAACTTACCAGCACCAACCGCCCTCTCACTGAGACTGCTGAACAGGGAGGCAGGACCTTCCGACACTCTGAACTGCACATGAGCAATACAGCGCTTCTGCTCCTGTCCTCCCATCATGCACTGCTCACATGATGTTGGAGCCTATGGATGGGGGAGCAAGTATCAAATGCAGACAAGATGTCAGACCAAGTGGAGATGTTTTTCCAGCGGAGAGTCATGTGATATAGATAAAAAAAAGAAAGTAGCTGGACCCAGTACAGTGATCCTATTACATAATGACTTATTATGATGATCTACATTAGATGTTAAGATGTTAGTCTGTGCCCGGAATACCCCTTTAAAGATTCACAACAGGCAGCGCTGTATATGTTCTATTACACAGCCTATAAACATGTAGTGGTGGCATTGCGGCTTGATGACCGATGTCCTCTAGATCAAGTTTACATTGATTCTAGATTGTGAGGTCAGACATTTTGGGGAATATGACTGGTTAATTACTTACATTAAACTATGTGCAGGCGAGTTCTAGTGAAAGGACTCTTTGAAGGGGAAATGGTTGGGTTAAAAAAGTAAACTTTACTCGGCTGTTATAAAGAGGAAGCTCAGATGTTGATTAGGGTTTAAGACAGGCCGGCACATCTTGGCAGTAGGTAGGGGCCAAAATTAAAACTGTCAAACCTCTTGGGGCTACAGATAGGTTTTTACCGCCTTACTTACAAACTAAGCCGCTAATAACCTTTCTATTCCATAGATACTACTTATATAATAAGTATAAGTAGCTTACTACAACAGTAAGATTAGGCCTGCAGAACTATTATTATCATTGGGCAGCATTCAATTCAGAGAAGGCCCCGGGAGCGGCAGTGGACAGAATCTATGTATATTAGAAGTATAAAGATTCTGCCGCTCCCTGGGCCTTCTCTGAACTGAATGCTGCCCAATGATAAAAGTTGTTCTGGAGGCCTAATCTTAGTAAGCTACTTATACTTACTATGAAGCTTCTGCGCACCGCCAATCCCAGGACCTTCTCTGAACATAATGATAGTCACATGACCAGCTGCGTGCTGCGCAGCATGGCCAGTCACATGACTTTAGTAAAGGACTGCCTGCACGATCATGTCACGCTAGCGGCGCCACTACTGCTGCCCTAAACCATATCTGTAGCAGGGTTGCAGGAAATCATCTGCCGGACAGCTTGTTCTATAGGCCTGGTTTAAGATGAGATATACTATGTGTGATATTCTTGTGTAGCCCAGGACAGTCTCCGCAAAATACGTGAAATTGTATCGTTATGTTATTGGCATAGTCTGTTATATTTGTGTTGTAAGAAGATTTAGATGTATTTTTATCTCTGCCCGCCATAAAGGAAAAATAGATCAAAACCAAGGTTTCCAATAATAATCAATGGTTACGGTGCAAACCAGAAGTGCAACCAGTTTAGTGCTGACTAACAGGGATGTAGAGTCTAACATACCCTACCATTCTTCAGGTTCACAGCTTCATGGAATATGAACTGTATGGAGTAAGATGTTAGAAAAGAACGTGGTGATGAGTAAAAATGTATAAGTCAGCACCAACAAAAAGCGGTCATGATGTGCAGAAGTGCCAGGGACGTTCAGAAGTGGAACCAGGAGACTAAGCTAAAGTCAATATAAGAAGGGTGACAAGGAAAATACTAGGTATACTTCCAAAGGAGCTTTGAGATCAAGCCAGGAAATGGCCAAAAGAAAATACACAGGAAACCACAAGAAGGCTTAAGCATTTTCGTGAAGCCAGACCGTGCTGGTAGCAATTGTAACTGGACATAGCCAGTATTGGGAAGCAGTGGGAAGCCAACAGGGAGCAAGAGAGTGAGAATAGACCATAGTAAGGGGAGTCATGTTCTTCTCAGTGGAACTTCAGATGTCTTAGAGAATAATCTATGCAACAGCCGAGCTTGCTAAGTAATACTCAAATTACTTCAGTCGTCTTTCTACTAGAGATGATAGATGGATGTTATATTGAATGTAGGATATCCTTTGTAAAGAATGTATTGGACAGATCTTATTTTTGCAAAGAAATGGCATATTGAACATACGGTGTGCCCGAGAGGACGGCAGTCTTGTAAGCCGTGGGATCTTCATCCTACACAATTGGGTCCTCTCCAACCATTCAAAGACCATGTTTCAAGTATAAAAACACCAATAGTAGAGGAAATCGTGTGTTATAATGTAGATTTATAAGGTTTGCTTTCATATAAACAATCACAAAATGTGCATATTCCTCTGCATGAAGCTCGTTTATCAAGTTGATTATCATCCTTTTATTACACACAAATGCACGTCTGCGAGTTTTCCTCATCATCTTGTTACATGAGCATAAGGTATTTTAATTCTGTCAAAATAGGAGGGATTAGAAAAAAATGTCAAGCAACGACGTGTTGAAAGAGGCATAGGTGTGATTCTAAACATTGAGTGTGGACTTGTATAGTAATGAAATCACATTCACCCTCACGCTTCGGTCTCTTCACTTGTCCAAGGGCAAGTATGAATCAGATTCATGTACATAAGGTATAGGCAAAAATACTTATTTCTGTAAATGTAAACTTCTGAGTTGGCATGATGGCTGTAAAATTTTATGAAGGGTAGATTTTAATGCCAACATGACGCATGTGTGCCCATAATTAGTGGGTTATAGTGGGCTGAAGTAGTAGGGTTCAACTTTGCATGTTCAACTTTGGTCAATCCTTGTCCATATACCGTATTAGGGTAAGAACAGTACGCCTGCTGACAAGTTTAATACTGTAACACGCATTCACTTTTATGGAAAGTGACCATGTCTGCCCTGCCACTGGGAAATTTGAACCCTAATCGGTCGGTGTAAACATTGATTGAACGATTTGCTTCTTGTTTGCTTCTTGTTCGTCGCTTATTTTTTGCCAGCATGAATATGATCATTTGAACGTCGCTGCGTGTAAACGATGCCGTAAATGCAGACGATATGTAAAAGATTTATTTTCCTCTATAACCTGGCTGAACGAGTGAACTTTGTCATCGTTGGCTCGTACAACCGATCTATCGCTTTGTGTAAAACTAGCCTAAATCCTGATTCTTGTCAGAGCTGTCAAGAAACTGCTGGTGGCTACCGGGCCAGTGGGGGATCTAAAATAAGGTGGAAAAGATGCCATGGTGTAATGAATCTGAAATTGATTTATTTTTTTTTTACTATAAATAAGAATTTTTATTGTGTTCATCCAAGAACTGGTACTTTTTAAAGACTTTTTACTGTGTGGCTTTAAGAGTTTGTTTCTCTTCTCAGTGCTCTTGTCAAGGAACTGGGGTCTGGGTGCTGGAAGTCCCGAAAAGCTACCCGCAACCCCTGTCCCTACCTACTTGCCCCCCTGGGCTAGGCCCCAGGGCAACAACTGGGCGACGGTCCCTATACTCACTAAGGAAGCGGGCAAGGGGTCAGACTTACAAACAAATACCGAGACAAACAGACACAGAGGCAAGTCAGGAAGTCCGGGTCAGCAACAGGAGAATATGCGGTACCAGGGATCAGGCGTGGTCAAAGTCAGGTCCAAAAGCTGAGAGTCACAACAGGGAATCGGATCTGAATAACGCGGGTGTAGCCTGGAGACAAACATACACAGGCAGGGATCAGGAGTTCAAAGGCTGTGGGAACTCCTGCCCCAGCAGCTGATTGGGGCAGGGAGTCTGACAGCAGCTGGACCAAATTAGACGCTGGGAGAACAGCCCCTCCCAGCACCTGTAGAGGCAGAGCAAAAGCGCCTGGGAGTCATGGCAACAGGGACGCGCACAGCCGGAGACGGCGTCCAGGACTGTGGCGGCCAAGGGAGGTTACCAAGACTGAGGCTCCCCTGCGCTGCACCTGATCAGCTTGGGTGATAGGACCAGTGGTGCAGGCAAGGAGACCCCGAGAGCTGCTGATCCTGGCAGCTCTTTTTGTCAGGAAACTGATTCATCGGCTATTGAACCCTCCAGGTTTATTTATACTATAGCTACATGAAACATCGAAACTGGTAAGCTTAACAAATAGCTAAAAAATGCCTCCGTGTGTGGATATGTTGCAATCAATTCTAAAATAATCAGTATGGATTAATTATGGTGTCTTTTCTTGTATTGTAAGTTTAATTAAAGGGATTCTGTCATTTAAAAAAAAATTCTATACTTACCTATTCCTCCCCCGTCAGTCTACTTACCGCATCTTCTCCTGTCTCCTGCAGTCCAGGGAGGTCACCTCACCTCCATCTGGCTGATTCTTCTGCTTCATGTGACGTTACATACATTCACAGGCAGTCTCTTTACTGCCCGGCAATGTACACTACGTCACTAGTTCACAGCCCAGCAGGGAGTGCCAAGCTAGTGCAGAGACTGCTCATGTGTGCTGTCTCTGCAGTAGACCAGCATTCCTTCCTAGCCAGTGAACACTACGTCACAGGGATGTGACCTTTACTGACCTGCAGGAAGAAGAATGCGAGGAATGCTGGCTTCATAACAAACCGTTCGGCATGCAGTGAGCTGACCCGGGGAAACTGGGGAAGATCATCGAGGAGAAGATGCCGTAAGGAGTCTGGTGAGTATATCTTTTTTTTTTTTTTTATGACAAAACCCCTTTAAAGGAGTAGGGTAGAAGATGGGTAATAAGGGACCAAAATTCCTCTGCCTCTGATATCAAATGCAGAGGGCCTGTAATTTTAGTGTAAGAATCTCAGCTCTTGCATGTATGTAGTAAAAACTACAAACCTGGTACTTACAGATTCACAGTCCGAAATGGAACTTTAAAAAAAAGTTTTAAATCAAATTTAGGTGGCGTTTTTATTGTTTTGTTTTTTTATAGATAAAGTTGTAAAATTGCACCCAGTTTCTGCGGCCGGATGATGTTGCTATTAAAATAATAGAAAATGCATGCAGAAAGAAAGACAGGAACAATTTATACACTATCTGTCGTGGGGGAGTTCTGTGCATGAATATCCTAATTATCACCCCATTTTGGGGTCACATGTGGATACTAGATTTTCATGTCTGTCATTGTTTCTTGCACATTAAGTGTTTGTAAGGATGCCTAGAAAGTACTCCAAGATAATCATCTGCTGCAATTACAGCATAGACACTATGGATGCCGCTCTTAGAGATGTTCGTAGAGGAATGACACTCGTTGTAGCTGCTCAATGTCACAATGTGCCAAAGTCTTTACTTGGTAAACACTATAAAGACAAGGGTCCTATATATGTTGGAGGATGGAAACAAGAGTTATCAAGGGAAGATCTTGGCAGCATATCTGCGGGCGTGTGGGATCTGTGGGGAAAGACTAGCATGGCATGAATTATTCGCTCTTGTGACTGAATTTGTAAAGAACTTGATGACTCGGAGGGGTAATAAAGGACCTGACCGTGAGTGGTTGCATTTGTTCAGCCTGTTGTTCAGTCTTTTGTTCCATTTCCAAAGTTCGTGGAAAAGTGGTCTTCCAAAAGTCGCTTGGTAACTTTCTATATTCAGTTTTTATAACTTTGCTTTCTTATAAACATACGGAAACTAAACATGATTCAGTTGTTTTGCCAGAAGTGCCTTGTCTCTTCTTTCCCTCACATCTTAGTATACGATGATGTATATGGATGGGCTGCCTTTTCTCCTATTACCCGATGTGAGAAATAGGAGGCACCACTTGGGGTATTAATAGACAATCTTTTTCTCTGTTACACAATATGCACCATTAAATGGAATATGCTCAATGTAGCGCCTTTCTGCAACATAGTAACTGATGTCCATATGGGATTTGTGCATGCTACCATTAAAAATGAAGTAGTCTTTTATTACCCAATCTTCTCTCATTATCCATCTCTCATCTAAAATAAAAAGCTTTTATGTAAAAGAACCGCAGTATGACATGGAGCAAATGAGAAATTGACACCGAAATGCGTATCTGCTGGTTTTAATTAATTTATAAAAAGAGAAGTTGGATAAATCTATCCTACTGCCTGTCGGAATTCATTGGAGAGCAGCGCCAATCTACCAGTTTTGTGTCTTCATTTGCTCCATATCTGACCACCATTTGGTGGATCTATCTGGTCAACAGTGCCTCCTAGTTGAATTAGTTTCACATGCTTTTACACCTGTTTTTTCTCTAAAACTCCTTGAGGCCTCGGGACCCTGGACATTCCACCGGGCACCAGACTCTCATATACATACCAG
This sequence comes from Eleutherodactylus coqui, assembly GCF_035609145.1. Taxonomy (NCBI): domain Eukaryota; kingdom Metazoa; phylum Chordata; class Amphibia; order Anura; family Eleutherodactylidae; genus Eleutherodactylus; species Eleutherodactylus coqui. The sequence continues at coordinate 161,254,787 of NC_089843.1, read as the reverse complement.
GTTTGCTCCACCCCTGTTCTATCTTTGTTCACAGTATGACATGAGCAAACTCCAACAAAATAGGCAACGGAGCGATTCCCACGGGGCAACATTACAACGCTAGAGCAGTGGAGGTGAAATTTGCCTTGTAACTGATCATAATTAGAGATGAGCGAACGTACTTGGATAGGCACTACTCGTCCGAGTAATGTGCCTTATCCGAGTACCTCCCCGCTCGTGCTGAAAGGTTCGGGTGCCGGCACGGAGCGGGGAGCTGCAGGGGAGAGCGGGGAGGAACGGAGGGGAGATCTTTCTCTCCTCTCCCGCCCGCTCTGCCCCGCTCCCCGCTGCGACTCACCTGTCAGCAGCGGCAGCTCCCGAACCTTTCAGCACGAGCGGGGAGGTACTCGGATAAGGCACATTACTCGGACGAGTAGTGCCTATCCGAGTACGTTCGCTCATCTCTAATCATAATTAATATATTATAATATATTAATATAAGTAATTATCTTTAGGAAAATTAGTTTAAAAAACTTTTGGTTTTTAGGTGGAAATACTCCTTAAGGCAGTGATGGGCAACCTTTTGAGCTCGGTGTGCCAAAATTCACCAAAAAACCAAGCATAACTCCGGTGGCGTGTCACTTCGAGAAAAAATCCATAAATTAGCGGACCCCCCAGCAGCAACAGCGCCCCACACAGCGGACCCCCCAGCAGCGACAGTGCTCCCGCCCCAGGCAGCGACAGCGGATCCCCCAGCAGTGACAGTGGCCCCCACAGCAGTGACAGTGCCCCCCGAGACCCACGTACTGACCCCATCCACGTCCTGGAAGCTCTGCTCCTCCACTGGCCTCCTCTGCACCGCTAGCAGAGATGATCTTCGGCGCACACTGACCTCAGTGTGCTGCCGGACTCCTCCTCCCCGGACGCTCTCGCGGAACCAAGTGGTAAGAGACGCCGGGGGAGGGGGGAGGAGGATCCCGGCTGCACACTGACATCACAGTGTGCGCCGGGATCAGCACTGCTACCGGTAGTAGCGCTGGTTAGTGAATACCAGCAGGGGAGCCACGGCCCCTGCTAGTATTCACCAGCGGGGTGAACGTCCAACAGCAGCCGCATGTCAGCGACTATGACCACGCGTGTCAGTGCTGACACGCGTGTCATAGGTTCGCCATCACGGCCTTAAGTGAAAGAGTAGCAGCATCCATAGTATAGTTGGGGCCACTTTGTATTTTCTTTTATTTCCTAGTTCCTGGAGTTAGAATCATTGGACCTTAATAATGTAGCCTGAGTGGCTGATTTGCTGAAGATGTGACCGAATGGAAGCAAATATTTGGAGAAGATGCATAGATTGTCAAAGTGATGACAGCAGAGAGCGTGGTACTGATTTGCAGGTAAACCTTGGGGTAGCATTGAGACCTGCGATATAATAATTGCTACACAGTCATTCTTCTGTAAGCCTCATTCGGTGGTAATAATATCCATGGCTTACGCAGGGAGACAATGAGGAAGCGAGATGGGAGATTGAGGTTACCGCTACATGTCAGTTCCTGACGGCGCCTGTTTATGTTTACATTGGGGCTACATCTATCATCCGTGTATATGTCGGTGCGCCTGGAGCTGTTCACTTCTCCACTTGCTGACAGGGAGACTGATCATTAGTAAACTGCAGGTGAAACCCCCATGGTATCCCGGACAGAATAATGAATGTTGGGAGGAATTAATGCTTCTCAGTGAAGCTTTCTGGTTCTGGGCGAAGGGACTATTTATTAACTTAGTTCTGCGTAGTGAGTTCTATTTAAAGCTGAGCTCCTATTACTGCTCTCTCCTAGCTAAAATAAGATTCTACCGGTGATGGTACAGGAACATTAACCCCTATTTTGGTTCAATGTGGCTGCTGTGGTTGTTGAAACGGCTGTGACAGCTTTATTGCCTCCTACCTATGGGTGGATCTTACCTGCAATTTAGTGTTGGCCGCAGGGCTATTCTTTTACTTTTTAGCTCTGCTTGAACTTTGATCAGTGACGGTTGCTCACCTGAGTGACTAATGGTGGTCTTTGGCGGTCTACAGTTCACTTTTCCCGAAAATAGGGGTCTAGACCGTCACCGATTGAATGGAGCAGAGGTCATGCAGCACTTTAATGACAGTGCCGGAGACTTGAGTTCAAGAGCTTCAACAATCTCTGGCACTGTCATTGAAGTGAATGGAGCAGCAGCCCACCTGCATGACCTCTGCGCCATTCACTTGGGGAATGACCGGACCCTATTCTCAGGATCAGTGGGGATCCCAGCAGTAGAACCCCAACCAATCATAAAGTTATCCCCGCCCTATAGATAGAAGGTAACTTTATAACTTGGCAATCATAAAGTTATCCCCTGTCCTGTGGATAAAAGGTAACTTTATAACTTGGCCTAACCCCTTTTAAAGGGTCTTCCAATCTCAGCCTGACCCCATTCATACATTTTTACAAAAATGTTCAAGTGGACTTTCCTGCCCTGTTTTCATAAGAGTGCTTTTAAATGGAGTGATTTTTTGTTCGCACAAGTGAATAATGTCAGAGTTCGCTCGTGCAGCCTGTTTATACAGGCAGATATATCGGTCGCTGACTAAATCGTTCAGTTATTTACATTCACTGTACCAGCGACTGAGAACACCTAAACGATCCCTATTTAAACTGAACAATTAGTAGATGAGCCAAGGATGATTTTCATGCTTCAATGAATACAATAAATGGCTGTGATTGGTTCCACGACCGCTGGCTCTGATTTGGCTGAGCTGAGGCCCTCAGCCAATCACAGCCAGCGCTTCCTGGAGGCAGGGATTTTCCAGTCCCCGTCCAGAAAAGATGCTGAAAACTGGGACCGGGGAGAAGACGCAGCGGAGCCCCGGACAGCGCTTCTATGTGATGTATGTGTTATTTGTTTTACAGCAGCGACGCGATTCTACATTTTTCCCAAGAAAGAAGCAACACTGACGCTACAAAATTGCGTGTACATAGCACATACTCTAGCGAGCATCGCTCTTCCTATTGCTTTCCTATTGTGAAATACATTTGAATACATGCGATTTGTAGCACTGTCACATTGCTACAAAATTTGCCCGTGCGGATGCATCCTAACTTCTGAGATGTGCAAGGGAAGGGGAAGGAGATGGTAGGTGAGGGTAGAAGCTGCTCATACACTAATGTAGTGGCAGTAGCTTGTTATAGGCTGTAAGCTTTCCTGAAGAGGGAGGTTTTCAAGGTAATGGGCGTCCTGCAGATAACACTACACAGCTGTATACAAATATACTTACATCACCCCTTTTCTCAGTGGAGCTGACATCATACTGTATACACACTCACAATTTCATGCAAACACAGGGAATGATATGCCTATTATGTGTCCTGGACTTCTTGATTAGATTATTACACACACAGAAAAGTCACTAAAAATAGGACTAAAGAAAGTCACTAAGAACACAAAACCCATGCTGGATATACTCATGGTCAAAAACACCCTTCCCTAGAAGGAGTTGTCAGAATCAAATAAAACGCTATCTGTGTGATTGTAACATTGATAGAAGTGATTACAATATCAGAGGAAAAGGATCATTTATCACAGAAAGATTGACCCCTTGAAGGCAGGTTCTAGTACCCTGTTGTACCACCTCTAGCTTGGATACAAGATGTGATACGGGCATGCATGGAGGCTCTAGTACCCTGTTGTACCACCTCTAGCTTGGATACAAGATGTGATACGGGCGGGCATGGAGGATCTAGTACTCTGTTGGGCCACCTCTAGCTTGGATACAAGATGTGATACGGGCGGGCATAGAGGCTCTAGTACCCTGTTGGGCCACCTCTAGCTTGGGTACAAGATGTGATACGGGCAAGCATGGAGGCTCTAGTACCCTGTTGTACCACCTCTAGCTTGGATACAAGATGTGATACTGGCGGGCATGGAGGCTCTAGTACTCTGTTGTACCGCCTCTAGCTTGGATACAAGATGTGATACGGGCAAGCCTGGAGGCTCTAGTACCCTGTTGTACCACCTCTAGCTTGGATACAAGATGTGATACGGGCAGGCATGGAGGCTCTAGTACCCTGTTGTACCGCCTCTAGCTTGGATACAAGATGTAATACAGGCAGGCATGGAGGCTCTAGTATTCTGTTGTACCACCTCTAGCTTGGTTACAAGATGTGATACGGGCGGGCATGGAGATTCTATTACCCTGTTGTACCACCTCTAGCTTGGATACAAGGTGTGATACGGGCGGGCATGGAGGTTCTAGTACCCTGTTGTACCGCCTCTAGCTTAGATACAAGATGTGATACGGGCGGGCATGGAGGTTCTAGTACCCTGTTGTACCGCCTCTAGCTTGGATGCAAGATGTGATATGGGTGCGCATAGAGGCATGCAAGTTTTATGTGGTATCCTGCAGCATATTGCACCACATTTGCAGCAACTGACGTTCTAGATCATGCAAATTCGTAGATTGTCAAAGCTGGCATCCCAGATGGTCCCATACATTTTCTATTGGAGATAAATCTGGCGACTGGGCAGCCACGGAGGTGTGACAATGTTGTGGAGACAAAGAGAAAATGGGTAGACGTGTACCAGTGCCCTGTAGTATTGTTTTTAAGTATTAAAGGGAAATCCACTCACCTGGTACACGGTGGGACTCCACCGGTACCTAGTGTCCAAGCCTGCGTATCAATATGACTGTTTGTCCTCTGATCCAGGTGTCCTGGAGAGACGTCTCGGAGGTTTTGAGCCCTCTGGTAACCAGGGGCTTACAGCCAAGCCAAAGGAGTAAAAAATATAAAAACGCTCCGCGCTCTAGGACTAGGAGTAATCTTAAGACCCTTGGGGTTTTAAGATTACTTCTAGTCCTATAGCACTGAGCCTTTTTATATTTTTTACTCTTTTGGCAATGTTGTGGGGACATTCCTGTTATCCCCTTGTGTGTTCAGCCAAGCACTATCCTGTTGGAAAATGCCTCTTGGAAACCACCATGAGAGGAACACATGTGGCTGCAGGATGTCCTGAACATATCACTAAGCTGTCCCTCGTACCACCACTAGGGGTGACCGACTGTCGTATGCGATTTCCCCCTAGACCATCACACCAACAGTGGGAGCAGTGTGTCACTCCACAGCAAAGTCAGGAGGCGCTTACCCCGAGGTCTCCAGACACAAAGACAACCTGATTCCACTCTGTTACAGTCCAGTTTTGTCATTCACAACACCACTGCAAATGGAGGCGATGGTGGGTGTCAAATTTGCTATGAGACCAAATGTCCTTCAGCCAAGCACCTGGAAATGGTTACAACAGACGGGCCTGTAACAATGGTGCCCCCTGCCTCTAGATGGCAGACAACAAAACAGCTGTAACTGCTCGTGCTTGTCAGACCATCTTCTCTACTGGTAATCTGTAGGGGGTGTCCTAAGCCCAGTCGCTCACACATCTACTCGTCCCAAGACTTCCTAACAGTTTACCCAGATGGTGCGCAATTCGGCAATACAAACATCCAGCTTCTCACATCCCAATAATGCACCCCTCTCAAACTCTATTAAATGGGTGAAATCTCTTCTCTGTGTCGTAGAGGCGTCTAGTGGTCAACAACCTCTACACAAGCGGAAAAAGAGGTCACTACACACAAGGAACCTCTGAGAGCCTTTTATAGGCCATGGGTAAAACCACTTTCAGGGCCTCAGGTGACAAGACTGTTCATCCAATCACACCACAACTCTAATCATTTACATATCTGACTGAAGTGTAGAAGCCCTTTTACACAAAACGATTATCACTCAAAAGCTATCTTGTTGCTTGTAAATGTGTGCCCATTGTGCACTTACCGTGCACTTTTTGTCCATCACTGAGTTCCGCTCAGCTTAAAATCCGTTGTCTCTGATAAGAAGGACCGCACGCTGAGTTCTCGCGGGCAGCGCTGATAACATTCTTTTTTTAGCAGCTGTCCCGCTGGAGAACAATAGTGATGTATTTAGAGAACAGACCACCTGCTGTTCTCTAAATAGATGTAAATGAAGCTAGTTGGCTACTAATTGGCTGATTAGCCCTTTAGTAGCTAATGCAAAATGATCGCTCAAAACTGTTAGTTTATGACGAATTTTGAGCAATCATCTGTGTCTGTAAATGGGGCTTAACTGCATGCTGAGTTTTACAGCAAAACAACTCCTCCTTCTAGGGGGTTGGACTTTTATTGACAAAGAGTGTATTTTGGATTTATGTGAATCTTTACAGCACAATGCAGTAACACGACCTCTAATTTCTATAGAATTATTTTTTGCATTGTTGGTCATTTTCTGTGTGCAGACTAGACAATCTTCTGTAAGCTAAAGAGCCTGGACTCCAGAATGATACATTTGACATGTGCTGATTAGAGATGAGCGAGCGTACTCATCCGAGCTTGATACTCGTTCGAGTATTAGGGTACTCGAGATGCTTGTTACGAGTTCGAGTCACTTTCATTTTCTTCCCAGAAAATTTTGCGCCGTTTTCTGGCTAATAGTAACGCAGGGAAGGCATTACAACTTCCTCCTGTGAAGTTCCAGCCCTATCCCACCCCCCTGCAGTGAGTGGCTGGGGAGATCAGGTGCCACCCGAGTATCTAAACTGGGGCCGGCCGCGGCTCGCCACAGATGCATGCTGAGAGACATTAGGGAAAGTGCCGTCTTGCTGTAGCTGCTATAGGGAGAGTGTTAGGCTGTTATATTCGTCTTCAAGAACCCCAACGGTCCTTCTTAGGGCCACATCTGACCGTGTGCAGTACTGTTGAGGCTGGTTTTAGCAGTGTTTCCCCTTTTTTTCTTTTTGTATATCGGGCGTGCAGACCATAGCGTCCTCACTCTGCAGTCATTTTACTGAGTATAGGGGCAGTACTGGTGAGGCAGGGACAGTGCTACAGGGAAAGAGGTATACTGGCTATATAGGCAGCGGGCTTTTTCAAAAAAATTGGAAAAAAAAGTCTTTGGGCTGCCAGTGACCGTCTTCAGTTTACTGCGTGTCTGCTGGGGGTAGTAGTCGCTCACTTATTACCCAGCTAGGTGTTACTGCAGCCTTGCACATAATTTTTTTCTGGCTGCACTGTGCTTTCAATAACCACGGTCATCCTCCAACAGGGAAATCCATATACAGGCTATATAGGCAGTGGGCTTTTTCCCAAAAATTGGAAAAAAATACAATATTTGGGCTGCCTGTGACCGTCTTCAGTTTACTGCGTGTGTGCTGGGGGTACTAGTAGTCGCTCATTATTACCCAGCTAAGCGTTACAGCAGGCTTGCGCATAATTGTTTCCTGGCTCTGCAGTGTCCGTTACATGATCGCCGTCATCCCGCCAGAGGGAAACAGTATACATATATACGCTGCATACGGTATCTGTCTGGTTTTTCACCTCACCATTTTAAACAATTGAAGCAAAATACTTAAGGCCTACCACTGGCCTTTGGCCACTTGACTGGTTCTGCGCTGTGAATTCCAGTAGCTCAGTCATACGCACCTAGGTCTCACTACAGGCTTGCGCATAATTCTTTCCTGGCTCTGCTGTGCGCTCCGTAAGCAAAGTCAGCCTCCAACCACAGGCCAATATGCGGCACATTTAATTACAGCGTTCTGTTTCTGCTCTACTCGTAATACACCATGCTGAGGGGTAGGGGTAGGCCTAGAGGACGTGCTCCCCCTATACTGCTGCTAGTGATATGTTACTGGGGCCTGTCTAGACTGCAACTACTACTGAAATGGAACTAATACTGTGCTCCCCCTATACTGCTGCTAGTGATATGTTACTGGGGCCTGTCCCTAATGCTACCGCTGAAATGCTACTAATTCTGGGCTCTGCCTATACCGCTGCTAATGCTATGTCACTGGGGTGTGGAAACGGAGGCTTCCCAAAGACATGATGGCGGCGAGGCCATTTCCCACCAACGCGGTTACTGTTAAGGTGCATATAACCACGGACACGTGGAGAGGACACGTAGTGCCTCAAAAACATCCCCCTCCTCCTCCAACAATGAAAACATTCTTGGCAAATACCTTTGCATTGGTCCGTCTGGTGGCAGTCCAAGAATTTCACCTTTAACGACACAACAAGAGAGCCCCCCACCATCCCCCTGCCACGGCCCACTTAATCCTGGCCACATTCCGAAAACCAACTAAATAAAGTCGCGCTACTAGGTCCGCAGTCGCGACCACATTCCCACCAACGCGGTTACTGTTAAGGTACATATTACCAGTCTGACTGGGGCATGCACTGTGGGCCGAAGCCCACCTGTATTGTATCTGACGTTAGCTCTGCTGAGCAGGGCACTGCAATGGGATACATTAATGTACCGCCGATGGGTTCCAGCAAGCCACCCATGCTGTGGGTCCACAGGGACTTCACATTAGGGATTTGTACCTGCTAGTGTCTATGTATTAAAAACCCCGGTCAGACTGGGGCATGCAGTGTGGGCCGAAGCCCACCTGCATTTAATCTGACGTTACCTCAGCTGTGCTGGGCACTGCAATGGGATTTGTTTATGTACCGCCGGTGGCTTCCTGGGACCCACCCATGCTGTCGGTCCACACGGAGTTGTACCTGCCTGTGTCTACTTATAAAGAACTCCAGTCTGACTAGGGCATGCAGTGTGGGCCGAAGCCCACCTGTATTTAATCTGATGTTAGTTCTACTATCCGGGACACTGCATTGGGACAAACTACAGGAGCAATACAGCACTAATGAGACTTGCACAGCTACGCTAGCATTGGAGTCCGCTGTAGGCACGCGATTGCTGAGGGTTTGTGCAGAGGCCTATGTCCTGGGTGCAGTGAAAGTCTGCTTCCAGCCTAGGATTGTTGAATCTGTGGGCCGAGGCCTATGCCGTGGGCGCGGTGCAAGTCTGCCATGTTTGGCCGATCAGATCAATTTTTTGTTCATGTCTTGGGCTTCCTAGGACCCACCTATGCTGTTGGTGCAAACTTAGTTCCCATTGCGGTGTTTGACCTGTCTGGCACAAAGGCACTGACTGACTTGGTTAGGGGGCAGAGCTCTGACGGCTTTCCCCTTGCAGTGTGGATTGAGCTATGCGACACCTTGACAGAATGAATACTGTGTGGCACATGGATTCCCCATTGCTATGCCCATGTTTGCAGCTCCTGACGGAGGTGGCACAGGATTGGAGTTCTTATTGCTTCTGTACAGCATTGTGGGCTATCGCCCCGCCCCTTTTAAAGAGGGTCGCTGCCTGGCCCTGCCAACCCTCTGCAGTGTGTGCCTCCGGTTCCTCCTCATGGCAGACTCACTTATAAATAGACATGAGGGTGGTGTGGCTGTGAGGCCAGCGTGCGGCATGAGGGCAGCTAAAGGCTGCGCAGGGACACTTTGGTGTGCGCTGTGGACACTGGGTCGTGTGGGGGGGTTGGGCAGCATGTAACCCAGGAAAAGTGGCAGCGGAGTGTCATGCAGGCAGTGATTGTGCTTTGTTGGAGGTAGTGTGGGGCTTAGCTAAGGTATGCCTTGCTAATGAGGGTTTTTCAGAAGTAAAAATTGTTGGGAGGGGGGGGGCCCACTCTTGCCGCTATTGTGGCTTAATAGTGGGACCTGGGAGCTTGTGATGCAGCCCAACATGTAGCCCCTCGCCTGCCCTATCCATTTCTGTGTCGTTCCCATCACTTTCTTGAATTTCCTAGATTTTCACAAATGGAAACGTTAGCGAGCATCGGCGATATACAAAAATGCTCGGGTCGCCCATTGACTTCAATGGGGTTCGTTACTTGAAACGAACCCTCGAGCATCGCGGGAAGTTCGACTCGAGTAACGAGCACCCGAGCATTTTGGTGCTCGCTCATCTCTAGTGCTGATACATTGTAGCAGACTATCACAACTGGAGAGATTTGTACCTCTTATACAGTTAGCTCTCAGACTATTGTCTAGATAAAGTACAATTGTGTCCTCTTCTCATTTGTCCGATACATTAGGTATTTACAGCCTCTGGATGTACCAGAATTCAGACATCCTACAGTGGGTGAGCAATTAAAACATAAAGTAATTAGAAAACTGCAGAACTTTCTATTATGCAATGGGTAAAGGAACATCAAATCTACAAATTAAAGTGCTTGTCCTACAAAATCTTTTCTTCTGGCTTGCCGATCAGTGGAGGTCCTGCTATAAGAGCACCATTGTTCCTCTCGTGTCAGTGGGACTGTCAGAAATAGAAGAGATCGAAGAGCACTTGAGCTTGGCAATTTCCAGAAAGCGCACTGAAATGAATAGAGCAGAGATTCACTTTCATTGCTGGACTTTCCAGTTCTTGGGATCAGTGTGGGCTCTAGCATTGGATCCTACCAGTTAGCAAGTTTTCTCTTATCGAGGAGGGATAATTTACTTTTGTGGAACAGCCCTTTTAGTGATAAAAGTAGACAGGACATAAACTGCCCACCCAGATTTTTGGTGTGCAGAATCTTCTGCAAATACCTGTTATAAACAGTCTTATAGAACTCTGACAAAGACTGCAGGGGTTCTGGAAGACAGCTGCAGGGGCAGAACTTAGCCGAGAGGGGAGAACGGAATGTCATTTACCAGTTACTGTGAACATAACAATGTGCGAGGCTCCTGCAGCCAATTCTCTTACAGCCAGAAACAGGATTATGAGTGGGAGGAGCAAAAAAAATGACTGAACCCCCCCCCTCCCTTGGGTACATATTGAAAATACATGGGAAATTCTTACTTATGTTTAGGCTCTAAGTCCCACATTGTGATCACTGTTCATTAAGTACTAGAGATGAGCGAGCATACCCGTCCGAGCTTGATGCTCGTTCAAGTATTAGGGTGCTCGAGATGCTCGTTACTCGAGACGAGCACCACGCGGTGCTCGTCTCGATTAAACGAGCACTGACCATTGAATTCAATGGAGCCGGCAATACAGCCGGCTCCATTGAAAGCAATGGGCTGCCGGCTAGCGGGGGATGAATTTTCGGAAAGGGCTTAAAAATATAAGCCCTTTCCTGAAAATCATCCTAAAATGTGTAAAAAGTAAAACAAAAAATATACTCACCTTGTCCCGGCAGAACGATGTTAGCCCATTGAATTCAATGGAGCCGGCAATACAGCCGGCTCCATTGAAAGCAATGGGCTGCCGGCGATCGCACAATGAATTTTCGGGAAGGGCTTAAATATATAAGCCCTTCCCTGCAATTCATCCAGAAATGTGTATAAATAAAAAAAATATATATACTCAACTGGTCCCGGCAGACGGAGTTCAGCTGCGGCCAGCTGGCAGTTCTCCTGAACTGCTCTCTGTAGTATTCAGCAGCCGGGGATTTAAAATCCCCGCCTGCTGAATGAGCTGCCTTTGATTGGTCACAGCCTGACCAATCAGAGGCAGATCTCACTCACACCCATTCATGAATTCAGCGCAGCTCTCAGCTGAATGACAGCAGTTCAGCACCACAGTGCAGGGGACAGCAGGAGAAGACGCAGCTGTGCCCCAGCAGCTGAAGGGAGGTATCTATTTTTTTTGTTTTTTAAATCACTTTTAATTTATTTCCAGGGAATGGCTTATATGTAAAGCCCTTCCCTGAAAAAGAATTCAGGTGTGCCAGCGGACCATTGTCTTCAATGGACACGCCGGCAGCAGCAGCGGCTCCATTAAAGAGAATGCCTGCATTTTTCTTCTTTTTTACACTAAAATCTTTCTTTTTCAGGTAAGGGCTTATATTTTTAAGCCCTTCCTGAAAATTCATCCCGCGCTCGCCGGCAGCCCATTGCTTTCAATGGAGACGGCTGTATTGCCGGCTCCATTGAATTCAATGGGCTAACATCGTTCTTCTCTGCACAGCTGTTACAGCTGTGGCAGAGGAGAATGATCGTTATGCTGACAGTGGGGGTGGGGGGAGGTTGTCTCACTCTTGCCACTATTGTGGCTTAATAGTGAGACCTCGGAGCCTGAAATGCAGCCCTGCATGTTGCTCCTCGCCTGCCCTATCCATTTCTGTGTTTTTTATATGACTTTGGTGATTTGCTAAGATTTTCACAAATGAAAACCTTAGCGGAGCACCAGTCATATACAAAAATGCTCGAGTCGCCCATTGACTTCAATGGGGTTCGTTACTCGAAACGAACTCTCGAGCATCACTGAAAGTTCGACTCGAGTAACGAGCACTCGAGCATTTTGGTGCTCGCTCATCTCTATTAAGTACCCATCCTAGTATACTTCATAACTCAATCTTGGTCACTGAGTGCTCATCTTGATGAACTTGGTCATGGGGAAAGGGAGGGATTCATTTATGATAGATCCATCCACAGAAGTGATATACTGTATGCCGGTAGGTGTCTACATACAGATTCTGCCCAGGTGGATTCCTTGATCCTACTCTGTTTTCGTGGTTGATTGCTGCAAGCAGCTTTTCATCTGAACTCGTATTCATAAACGATCCTGGTGAATTTGCAAAGCACAATTAAGTTTCCTACCCATAGATCCAGCAGCAGTTGTATAATGGCAGAGTGAAGCTAAAATGTAATACTTGTGATTAGAAGGTGTCATTTTGTCTGGTTACGGTAAAAGCAGGGAGAATGGTGAACGTATGTGTAGATTTAAGGAAGGATACAGATTCTCTTATCTCCTCGCCTTGAACAATAATCTGGGTGACATTTGAACACTTTGATGTGTAACCTAAACATTAAATTAGAACTGGCAGTGGTTTTTCATATATATAGCGTTCGCGATTCTATTTGTGCCTTTTCTTAGGGGAAATGTCCGCATATGTGGAGATTTCTTTTAAGATCTACTTCCTTCATTTCTGATGGAGTCAAGTCCATACAATCTCATATACAGGGGCTGAAGGACCACTGGAATGATTTTGTGGGAGTAATGTGTCTTAATTAGAGATGAGCGAACCTACTCGGCCACGCCCCTTTTTCGCCCGAGCACCGCGATTTTCGAGTACTACCGTACTCAGGTGAAAAGATTCGGGGGGTGCCGTGGGTGAGTGGGGGGTTGCAGCGGGGAGTGGGGGGGAGAGGGAGAGAGATAGGGCTCCCCCCTGTTCCCCGCTGCTACCCCCCGCTCCGCCACGCTTCCCCCCGCCCCCCCCCCCCCGAATCTTTTCACCCGAGTACGGAAGTACTCGAAAATCGCGGTGCTCGATCGAGTAATTACTCGAAACGAGTATATTCGCTCATCTCTAGTCTTAATTCATCAGTACATACAACACCTCTATCCTCATTAATTGAAGCTTTTCCTGTAAGGTGATAATTTAAGTACAGATGCAGCAAAGTTTAAAAAGAGTTTTATCAGGTCATGATAGCTTTCTGAAGTACCAATGGTTTACCCTTTCAATCACCTTACAATGTGTGGTGTTGTGTTAAAATAAGAGAACAATAGCTTTTTAATGGGTTAAGATTAGAGATGAGCGAGTATACTCGGTAAAGGCAATTGCTCGAGCGAGCATTGCCTTTAGCGAGTACCTGCCCGCTCGAGACTGCAGGTTCGGGTGCCGACGCGGGGGAGCAGTGAGTAGCGGCTGTCAGCAGGAGGGAGCGGGAAGGGGGGGGAGAGAGAGATCTCCCCTCCGTTCCGCCCCGCTCTCCCTCGCAGCTCCCTGCCCGCCGCCGGCACCCAAACCTTTCGTCTCGAGTGGGCAGGTACTCGCTAAAGGCAATGATCGCTCGAGCAATTGCCTTTAGCGAGTATACTCGCTCATCTCTAGTTAAGATAAGATAACTTGTCACATAAAGTTAAGGCCTGTTTACACTCAAAGATAATCTTTCAAATGATTGAAAGTTTTAGCGATCATTTTACATAAAGTGTTAATGGACACTAATTGCCATTAACACTTAATCATCTTCATTTGCATGTAAAAGGGCCTCCGGGAGCTGTTTGCAGAACCCAGCATGTGGTCTGAGCTCTGCAATCAGCCACATTGTCCTCGCATGGGCTGCTGGAAGAATAGGATGCAATCTCCAGCTCCTGTGGAGAACACAGCATGCAGTCTGAATGATGGATTTTAAGCTTGCCTAAAAATCATCATTCAGACGAAAAGTGTACGATGGTAGCGTTTGCATGCAACGAATATCACACATTTGTGGTCATTTGAACCAATTTTGAGCAATAATCTTTGCGTGTAAATGGGCCTTTACACTCTGACATACTGTATCTGTGTAAAGACTGGACCTGATACTACTGGCTCTTATGGTTGTCGCTGAACATTGATTATGGTTATATCCTTTATTTTTTGCATGGTCCGGATAATTGTTGACACATACACAGACACTCCCCATATATATGAGAAATAGCAACATTTTAGTTGGCTAGTGACTGCACATGACTCCACCAGTTGTGTTTTCTCAAGCAACACGAGCGCTAGCACACACAACACAAATTGGAAGCAGGTGCCTGATAAGATTTAACTTCCTATTATTTATAACCATGAACACGTTGCTTTTATAGCTGCTGCCCTATAAATTACGCGGCTGCGATGGAGATGATTTATCACTGGTGTTCCAAGTCCACTCAATGTAATTGTATAAACCCGTGAAGAATGGCAATAGAAGGATAATGTGCGCCAACCAAAATCCCTTCTTCACAATGATTAATAGGGTGTCTAATATTTATTTTAGGTAAGATGTCCAGTGACCGTGCCCTGAGGAAACAGCAGCAGCTGAATAACCTCTTATCAGTCGTCACTCATATGGCAAAACCAGGAGACACCATTGTGGATTTTTGCAGTGGAGGGGTAACATATCTCTTTCTATGTACTATAGTCATTCATTTATTTGTATTTGTTCTGTCTTTTTAGATTTCACCTAATCAGACAGTTTTGGTACATTGTATGTTGAAGGCACATAAATGATTCCAGAAATTTACTGAAGGACTACCCAAGGATGCCTTATTGATTCTTGACAAGTTGCCTTATGCTTTTAGTTGTTTATATAGGAGCCGAGGTATAGGTAGAAAATGCAAACTAAAAGTGTATCTTCAATTATAAACAATTTACCATAAATCAATATCACAAGTGAATCTAAGAAAAACTTTGTTGTCTAAGAAATC
This sequence comes from Eleutherodactylus coqui, assembly GCF_035609145.1. NCBI lineage: Eukaryota > Metazoa > Chordata > Amphibia > Anura > Eleutherodactylidae > Eleutherodactylus > Eleutherodactylus coqui. The sequence continues at coordinate 161,239,785 of NC_089843.1, read as the reverse complement.
TACCTCTCCCCCCACCCCCTGCATGTCTTTAAGGCTGCATCCACACGGGCTACAAAATCATCGCTACAATGTGAAGCCCATGGTTTCCGATGGGTTCTTTCACAGGAGCCATGTTTTTTGTAGCAAGATATTGTAGCCCGTGCAGATGCAGTCTAAGGCTGCATTCACACGAACGTATATCGGCTCGGTTTTCACGCCGAGCCGATATACGTCGTCCTCATCTGCAGGGGAAGGGGAGGATGGAAGAGCCAGGAGCAGGAACTGAGCTCCCGCCCCCTCTCTGCCCCTCTGCACTATTTGCAATGAAAGGAGGCAGGACAAGGGGGGGCTAAGTTCTGAAAATTAGCCCCGTCCCGCCTCTCCCCATTGCAAATAGTGCAGAGGGGTGGAGAGGAGGCAGAGAGGGGGCGAGAGCTCAGTTCCTGCTCCTGGCTCTTCCATCCCCCCCCCCCCTGCAGATGAGGACGATGTATATCGGCTCGGCTCGGCGTGAATACCGAGCCGATATACGTTCGTGTGATTGCAGCCCACGGGATTCACGCAACTAAAAACACCCGGGACATGTGATTGCTGCAGCTAATCACCTTCTCAATTCAGCCGATTATTAGCTGAAATTGTGATATATCCCATCAAAAATTTTGAGCCCAGATAACCCCTTTAACTGTTGAATTCACTGCTAAAATCTATCTTCAGAGATGCTATGGCTTTACACCTTCACTGAGAGTTCAGATTACAGTTGTTCATGAAAGTCTTTGAAGAGGGGATTACCAAAAATTCTTAGTTATTGTCAACAACATAGAAAACTTTTTTTTCTTGTTTTCAAATATTTATTACACGTTTAAAGGGTTTGTCTACTTTGGACGTTACCTTTTTCTTAGGAGTGTTCCCGATGAGAAGCAAAATATCCTGTTGCTTAGTCCCCCAGTGCTTATAACCTGTAATCTGGGGACCTTGGCAGCTAATTTTCAGGTATCAGGCAGCACCACCACAAGTGAAATCTAGCATCACAATTGATCATTTTGTTTATGGATAGAGTTGAATAGAGATGAGCGAGTGTACTCGCTAAGGCAAACTACTCGAGCGAGTAGTGCCTTATTCAAGTACCTGCCTGCTCGTCTCTAAAGATTCGGGGGCCGGCGGCGGGCGAGAGTGGCGGGGGAGAGTGGGGAGGAACGGAGGGGAGATCTCTCTCTCCCTCTCACCCCCGCCGCAACTCACCGGCAGCCGAATCTTTAGAGACGAGCAGGCAGGTACTCGAATAAGGCACTGCTCGCTCGAGTAGTTTGCCTTAGCGAGTACGCTCACTCATCTCTAGTGTTGAGCGATTAATGAAATATTTGGATCAGGAATATCCAAACTAATTTTCTAAAAATGATTGTGAATCGGGATGGACAATTCCGTCTTCCATTGAAATCAATGGGAGTAAATCTGCTTTAATAACGTGTATGTGTGTGTGTGTTTGTCCATGTCCGTGCTCTATTTTTCTATGAATGTGGCTCAGTTGCTAGCACTTTTGGCTTTTCACTGCTGGTTCAAATCTCATCAAGGATCATCTGCATGGACTTTGAGAAACTCGATCCAGATGTTGCCCATGCTGAGATTTGAACCTACAGCTCCAGCAGTGCAAAGCATCAGTGCTAAAAATTGAGCCACCACACTTGTCCAATCTGCTCTAGATGAGGAGAACAACTAGAATAAACACAATGAGAACATAAAGAATAGGGATGAGCGAGTATACTCGCTAAGGCACTACTCGCTCGAGTAATGTGCCTTAGCCGAGTATCTCCCTGCTCGTCCCTGAAGATTCGGGAGCCGCCGCGGCTGACAGGTGAGCCGCGGCGGGCAGCAGGGGAGAGTGGGCGGGAGAGAGGGAGAGAGAGATCTCCCCTCTGTTCCTCCCCGCTCTCCCCCGCAGCTCCCCGCCCCGCGCCGGCCCCCCGAATCTTCAGGGGCGAGCAGGGAGATACTCGGCTAAGGCACATTACTCGAGCGAGTAGTGCTTTAGCGAGTATACTCGCTCATCCCTAATAAAGAACTTATCCAGATATTGCCTTTGGTCAGATTTCAGTCTACACCTCCAGCACTGCAAAGTAGCAGTGCTAGCAACTGAGCCACCACACCTGTCTGTTCACTTCCAGAAGAGGAGAAGAGCAGCAACAAGAAAGAAGACAAAGAGAATTAAAAATAAAACATCTAGATGTTGCTTTTGGCCAGATTTGAACTACAACTCTAGCACTGCAAAGCAACTAAGCCACCAGAAAAGGTGGACATGGAGAAGAATAAGAATAATAAACAGAAAGAGAACATACAAACTCAATGCAAATGTTGTCCATAATCAGCCGTGAACCTAGAGCCCTAGCACTGCAAGGCAATAGTGCTACCACAGAGCTACCAAACTTCTTTCCTTCCTCCTCCTCCTGTATCTTCTCCGGGGAAGAAGGGAAAGTAGAAGATCTTCTTATTCTCCTTTATCTTTGTCTTCCTTTTCTCCTTTTCCTTCTCCGACTTTTTAAACATCATCTTCTTCTACTACTCTCTATGCTCCTTCTCCTCCACTTTTTTCTTTTTCTCCTTCTCCACCAGAGGAGAAGGAAGAAGAAAAAGGAAGAAGAAGCAGGAAGAACAAGAAGAAAGAAGAACAAGCATGGTGGCTCAGTCATTTGCATTGTTGCCTTGCTGGAGTTCTAGGTTCAAATCTGTCCAATGGCAACATTTGAATGGTGTTTTTTTGTATCTATTCTTCCTGTTCTTCTCCTCCTCTGGAGCTAAAAACACTGGTGTTTTGTAGGTTCAAATCTGACCAAGGCTGACATCTATATTAATTTTTTATGTTCTCTTTGTGTTTTGTGTTGTCATCCAGAGCTGAATAGACAAGTGTGGTAGCTCAGGTGTTAGCACTGCTGCTTTGCACTGCTGGAGTAGTAGGTTCAAATCTCACCAAGGGCAACATCTGGATAGAGTTTATCAAAGTCCATGCAGGTTTACCCTTTATCAGATTTGAACCTAGGAGCTCAGCAGGAAAAGGCAAGAGTGCAAGCAACTGAGCCACATTCATAGAAAATTGGGACGTACAGACGGACACACGCACCCACATTTACACCTTCCTTCTGCTTTCATTTGTAAAACGATTTTCAGTCGATTTTTTTTTTTTTTTCCCCCTAAAATCCCAGTCCAATTTTATTGCCCAGCCAATCACGACGAGCAAGGCTGTTTATGGACCACTTGGACTTGTATAACAAATGGCTTCCATCATCAGAAGACTTTGTATTGTCCATAGACGTATTCCAATATTTTGGTGCTTTCCTCTGCATTGTCCACAACCTGCAAGTGGGTGACTTACAGCCTTGTGGCTTCCTACTTACTAGTTTTATGGCCTAACAGTTATATACTGTACTGTGGATGTTAAATAGCATTGTGCTCCAATTAGTAATGTAGATGTCTCACATGTTCTAGTGATACATGAATTATTTCCTTCTGACTGCCATTACTCACTGTGTCTTCTTCTCACACAGGGTCACGTTGGGATTGTCTTGGCATATACTCTACCATCGTGTCAGGTATGCATCTGCATTACATGAGTGCTTCAAACCCCACAAGTACATAGATCTACATGAAAGCGTTCTTAAAGTGCTTTATAGGATGCCTAATTTGCCCATTTGTGAACTTTGTTGAGAACGATTTCTTTGTGCATTAGCCAAAAACGGAGAATAAAATTCCACGCGAATACAAAAACTGCGAAAAACAAAGGAACTGGAGGAGGTCCAGAGTTATACTGCAGTGGTTTCATTTATTCCTTATGAAATGGGTGGTGGCAGCCGCACGTTGTACTGAAGAGGACATTAAACCATTCTATGCTGTTGTAGCATATAGTAAGCATTCAGTTGGCAGTAATTATTATGCTGTATAGTAATGACTTTGGCGTTATTACTTCCTTTAACTTGTGCTTGTAATGACGTGAAGTGTATAAAGTTTCTGTGCAGGGTATTATAAGTACCGCACACTCAACTATTATAGACAACTAGCCTTTTTGCAAACTTTTTATTAATTTATGTGATGCTGGAAACCTAATCATCCCATGTGCTTCCTAAGTACTTTAATTCAGTGGGAGCTGCGCCTGCATTACCAGCCTGGCCTGCTGCAGTGTAGACAGAACTGTCTGCTTCTGGCTCTGTCTGCAATGACAGCCGGCTCAGTGAACAGCTGATGGGCGGCCCCCGCTGATGACCTCTCCCGAAGATAGGTCATCACTAGTTAAGTCTCGGAAAACCTCTCTAAGTTATATACATTACTGTGCAAAAGTTTTAGGCAGGTGTGGAAACATTGCTGTAAAGTAAGAATGCTTCCAAAAATAGAAGTGCTAATAGTTTATTTTTGTCAATTAACAGAATACAAAAGAGAAATCTAAATCAAATCTATATTTGGTGTGACCACACTTTGCCTTCAAAACAGCATCAACTGTTCCACCTACACTTGCACACAGTTTTTGAAGGAACTCTGCATTGAGGTTGTTCTCAACGTCTTAGAGAACTAACCACAGATCTGGTGTGGAGTGGATGTAGGCTTGCTGAAATGCTTCTGTCTCTTCATGTTATCCTAGGCAGACTCAATGTTGAGATCAGAGCTCTGTGGGGCCGTATCATCACTTCCAGTTCTCCTCGTTCCTCTTTACGCTGAAGATAGTTCTTAATGACATTGGCTGGATGTTTGGAATCCTTGTCCTGCTGCAAATTTGGAGCGAATCAGACGCCTCCTTGATAGTATTGCATGATAGATAAGTATCTGCTTGTATTTCCCAGCACGCTCAACTCAAATTGCTGAAATGCAGCCGCAAACTTGGAAGGAGCCTCCACCATGCTTCAAATCTTTGCCTGGGAGAGACCTTGCTGATGTAGTATAACAACTTTGTGACTTGTTGTTGTGCTCAGTCTTGTCATGGTGTATGACACGTGACATGAAACGGTCTTCCACAACCTCACCTTTTTAGCAGAGTTTGGCTGTTCCACACCCAGTTTGTGCAAGTGTACCTAGAATAACTGATGCTGCTTTGAAGGTAAAGGCTGGTCACACCAAATATTAATTCGATATACACTTCTTCTCTGTTTATTTACTTTACATTTTGTTAGTTGACAAAAATAAACTTTTAACACCTCTATTTTTGAAAACGTTCCCAATTTGCAGCATTTTTTCCATACCTGTCTAAAACGTCTGCACAGTGCTGTATACTACCAGAAAATGTCAATCAATGGGTACTGACTCTGTGGGGAGGTCCAGCTAGTAGGGAGTCTTTAGGGCAGTGCTCCCTGGGAAAAGTATGGGTGTCCATTTACAGACATTTGTCTCTGGTTTGGATGATAACCTGAGTATTGTTTTAAGCTCTTCAGCCACTTGCCGCATACCATCATAAATGTACAGCACTTAAAGGAGATGTCCCGCGCCGAAACAGGTTTTTTTTTTTTTTAAACCCCCCCCCAGTTCGGCGCGAGACAACCCCGATGCAGGGGTTAAAAAAACCACCCGCACAGCGCTTACCTGAATCCCGGCGGTCCGGCGTCTTCATACTCACCTGCTGAAGATGGCCGCCGGGATCCTCTGTCTTCATGGACCGCAGGGCTTCTGTGCGGTCCATTGCCGATTCCAGCCTCCTGATTGGCTGGAATCGGCACGTGACGGGGCGGAGCTACACGGAGCTACACGGAGCCCCATAGAGAAGAGGAGAAGACCCGGACTGCGCAAGCGCGGCTAATTTGGCCATCGGAGGGCGAAAATTAGTCGGCACCATGGAGACGAGGACGCCAGCAACGGAGCAGGTAAGTATAAAACTTTTTATAACTTCTGTATGGCTCATAATTAATGCACAATGTACATTACAAAGTGCATTATTATGGCCATGCAGAAGTGTATAGACCCACTTGCTGCCTCGGGACAACCCCTTTAAGGAATCACCAAAAATTATTAAAACATTCTTATTAAAAAAAACTTAACTTATACGATAGGTCGTTTTCTAATGACACATTCCTTTGAAAGGGGTTGTACCAAATTTTCTGATTACTAAGATCCCCACCGATCACAAGAATGCGGGTCCTGACACCCTTTACACAAAAGAGTGGCGGTTGAGCAGGCACTTCGCCACTTCATTCATCACTTGGAAACTCCATAGGGGTGAATGAAGCAGCAGCAGACATTCCTGTCTGCCACTTCATTGAAATGCCCACTTATACCCACTACTGAGGCTCCTTCTGATCCCCAGAATGGGGGTTCTAGATCCCCCTCTCCTCTTCACTGTGGGCCTACTGCACCCTTTGCAGCGAGGAGGAGATTAAAAGAAGCAGTGGACACGCATGTGCCATGCTGCTTCATTCAATGGGACTGTCAGAGATAGCGGAACCCTTGTTCTCAGCTATTTCCATCAGCTCCATTGAAATTAATAGAGTGTTGCCACTCATGCACAACCGCCTCTCCATTCAATCTGCAGGTCATTGTGGGTGGATGAAATGACAGGAGGAGGTCACAAGACCCTCGTTCTCAGGATCAGTGGGTGTCGTAATGGTGAGACTCCAACCGTTAACACTTTTATCACCTATCCTATAATAGGTGCTAAAAGTTGATTTAAAGGAGATGTCTCGAGGAAGCAGTTAATTTTTTTTTTTGCCCAGTCCCCCCCATTAAGTACACATTACTAAGCCCCCCTGTAAATGACATTTCTAGCTGGTTCGTACTTACCGTTCCAGCGTTTCAGCAAGTTATAAAAGTTTCCTCAAGATGGCCGCCGGCTCTTTCCCAGTCGCTCGCTGCAGCCCGACGTGCGCGCTCCCGAGACGCCGCCAGCTGTGTCTCCATGGCAACCGGACGCATCGCAGCCGCCGACCAGACGCCCCGCAGCCGCCGACCAGACAGCAGGTAACCGGCGCTAGCCCCCGGCTCCCCAGCGCTAGCTCCCCCGGCGCAGCGACAGCCCCCCCCATCGCAGCGACAGCCCCCCCGGCCTAGCGCTAGCTCCCCCGGCGCAGCGGCAGCCCCCCCGGCCTAGCGACAGCCCCCCCGGCCTAGCGACAGCCCCCCCGGCCTAGCGCTAGCTCCCCCGGCGCAGCGGCAGCCCCCCCCCCGGCGCAGCCCGGCGCAGCGGCAGCCCCCCCCGACCCATCACTTACCTGGGAGGCTTCTCGGGGCTGCTGGGCTGGGCTGGGCTGGGCTGGGCTGGGCTGGTCTTCTCCGCTGGGCAGCTCCAGTTTCTGCACCTTCCTCTAACAGAGGATGGTGCAGAATGGCCGCTTCAGCGCGCTCCCGAGCAGTGACAGCTCGTCTGCGCATGCGTAGAAGAGCTGTAGCGGGGAGCACACTGAAGCGGCTCGTGCTGAATGGAGAAGACCGGACTGCGCAAGCGCGTCTAAAAAAGCAAGCTGCCAGCGAATTTAGACGGAACCATGGAGACGAGGACGCTAGCAACGGAGCAGGTAAGTGGAATAACTTCTGTATGGCTCATATTTAATGCACAATGTACATTACAAAGTGCATTAATATGGCCATACGGAAGTGTATAACCCCATTTGGTTTCGCGAGACCACCCCTTTAATAAAGTGTATGTCATCATTGGGGCATGAATAGAAAATCTTGGCATAATATTGCTATGCATGATTATCGAGGACTTATCATGTCTTCTCTCAAGTGGAACAGGCTACATACCTTTACAGTTGACTGCTCACTGAATCTTCCGCTGTGCTTTATTCTTACCCTCTACCCCCATCCATTCATCCACAATTACTCACGTTACTTCCTGAGACTGATACTAGTCAATTTTTAATCGGGCTGTCTCCACCGCCCAGTATCTATGGCTAACATGGCAGTGGATTGACACCGGGTGGTGGAGTCCGCTCTTATGATGGTTGACTAGCATCCTAAAGTAAGAGGAGCTAGTGTGATGAGCAGCAGGCTGTAAAGCCCATTCCTCCCGTCAGAAGATATGATATCTACTATTTAGACATGTTTGCCTTTGTTTTGAAATCCATTTTATATTAGTACAGTATTTTATAATGAATGTAATATAAATTCTGTAAATGAGTCAAAAGAAAAAGCAGAACATACGTTGAATACAAATGTGTAAAGGCGTTTTCCAGGGAGAATACTACTGATGACTTATCCTCAGAAGAGGTCATCAATAGTTGATCGTCTGGGGGGGCGCCGCTTGAGACCACGGCCAATCAGCTGATTAGGTGCTCGCTGTAAGCGCTGCTACACACAGGGGTTCGGAACAGAACCTGCTGTAAAGACACATTCATTTAAAAAACCAATGGGAGCTGCACCTGCAATTATAAGCACCGGCCACTACACTGCGGATGGAGCAGCAGCACCTGCTCTCACAACTGTATTGAGGCGCTGATAACTGTTCCCCGATCAGGTGATCAGAATCCCAAGCAGCAGACCCCAGTCAATCAACTATTCATGAGCTATCCTAAGCAAAGGTTATCCATAGTATTTTCCTGGAACATCCCTTTAATATGTGTAGTATGGCACTGGGTGCATAATGCTTATCCATATGTACAGACATTATGTAACTAAGACCTGCATTCATTTCTGACACAGAAGCATTAAAAAAATGTACCTTGGCAGACGGCAGTACCCAGCGGCCTATTACATTTTAGTAAAATTGCTGTGTGGGTGCAGTTGATTAAATCTGTTAAATTGCCAAAAATCCAACTTTTCTCCAGCTGCTGTACAAACCAATATCATTCATAGTGTAGAATATGACAATATTGTTTACGTTGTAAGATGCCCTCTAGCTTTTGTAACATGCCCTATATTACAGTATTGATCTCCAGGTTCATAGCAACGGGGATGGCAGCGTTTGCTGAGATAGGTCCATAGGGATCTCATTCATAAAAAGTATGTACACTGCATCTTATATTAGGACTTCCAGTCCAAAGTGGAGTGTATAATAAAGTCTAGTTCTATATTGCATGGAAAAAGGTTATGGTGGGAAACTTTATTTAAATGTTGAGCACTCCAATAACTCAGGAATTGAGGGCGATATATCCATAGAGTCAGACCTTTACTCATGCTTTATTAACATACCCTGTTTCCCCAAAAATCAGGCCTACCCTGAAAATAAGCCTTACCCTGATTTTTCAGGGAGGCTTGAATTATAAGCCCTACCCTGGAAATAAGACCTAGCTGTATTACATTAAAAAAGGAATACTTACCTAGCAAGCTGGGTCCGGGTCCTTCTGCTGCATAAATCCCACCTCCGGAAAGTGATGGATCTGATTGGTTCTCAAGCGCAGCTCAGCCAACCAATACGATGCCTGTGATTGGTTCATCAAGTGCTGCATTGATTGGCTGAGCAGAGGTCGAAGAACCAATCATAGCCATTGCGTTGTGGAGGCAGGATTTATGAATTGGCCAATCAATGCTGCTGCTCAGTGCGTCAGAGCAGCCGGAGGGACTTGGACAGATCCTGCTAGGTAAGTATAATAAGACCTCTCCCAAAAATAAGACCTAACGCCTCTTTTGGGGCAAAAATTAATATAAGACAGTCTTATTTTTGGCGAAACACTTTATTACCAGCCGTTGCTTCATCTCTGCTCATCAGCCCTATTCTTTATAAAGGACTACCTCCGAGTGAGGCACGGGGTGAATAGTACTAGCTGTGTTTTAATGGATAGTGTTCATTTCCCAGCATTGGATGACAATTATCCCTCTAGTGACTTTATATTTATCATGCACATCTTTTTCTGTTACTTACAGCGGAAATGGAAATAGTCAGACAGTCATATTCATGTAACACAATAACATAAGACGTCTTGCTTCTCTGACTTCAGATTGTTCTGATAGAGAATAAAGAGGAGTCTTTGATGCGTGCCAGGGACAGAAGTAATGGATTAGGATTAACAAATATCTGGTTCGTTCAAGCAAACCTGGATTACTTTACAGGGAAGTTTAATATTGGGGTAAGTAATTTGTCATGTCTAACTATGTCCTGTCTTAGTTTTATGCTATGTAATGCAGTTGTATATTCTATTTTCTGCACTGGTAGGTAGCATTTTCTATTGGCATCTCTGTTTTCTATCATTGTGTTATATTAGAGTCTTATAAGTAAATGGTAAGATATTATTCACTTCCAACATACTTAAAGGGGTTTCCTACAACTAAAAATTGCTCCACGACCACTCCGTCCTTCCTGGTTGCTGCTGATCAGGATATGTGACTGCTGCAGCCAATCACTGGCCACAGCAGGGACCTTTTATAGCCAGTGATTGGCTGCAGTAGTCACATGTCCTTGTTAGCAGCAATCAGGAAGGTCAGTGTGGTTGAGAAGCAGTTTTAAGTCCCCTATAAACCCTTTTAGGGTGCGTTTATAAATAGTGGAATTGGTGTATAATTTCAACAGCAGAAAATCCACATCAAATTCCTCAGCAGAATCCATCCCTTCAATCAAAAGGATGCAATCTGCTGATGATCCATGTCAAAATCCGCAGATCCACACCCAAATCAGCTACGTGTGAACATACCCTGTAGGCAGCAGCCTGGGATGACCTTCTTCTATTACATCTCACCTCACAACATTCACAGTAGATCCCTATCTTGTGCTTTTACACCATTCTGTACCAATCAGTAGCTTACACCTACAAGGACATACCTGTCATTCTAGGGCTGTATGATGCATTCCCTCACAATAACTGAACACACTCCAGGGGGGTGTGCAATATCTGGTTTGGCTTCATGAAGGATACATCCACACGTTCCTCTTCAAAGTAAAAGAAAGCCCAAGCAGATCTTCATCGCTTCCTCTGGTCTTGCCCACCCATCCAAGCATTTTGGAAAAAATGGAAAACTCTACAACAAATATCTGTACCAACTACTCTTCTCCCTACTTGGTTGCGGCATATTTCAGGCACTTATCACCTAATGCATATTGTTGTATCAAAACTGTAGAAATTATACACAAGCCTATCCTTAAAGTATAATTAGGACTAGAAACAAAACTTCACACTTCGCAAATGCTGGGCAGCTTTCCTCATAAGGGTAACTTCACACTGGTGAGTGCGATATGGAGCTGTGAATCCCGCCACTATATTGCACTCCTCACCATGTGAATTCCCCTAGGATGAGAGGTGCTTTTATGTCAAAACAGCCTCACATCACTTCGGGGAAGAAGCAATCCTTCTGCTGCGTCTGTCTGCCGTGGCAGAAGGATTGCAAAGTTTCTCCCATTGCTTTCAATGGGAGCCCTCGTGATGAGGCCGCCGGTCCCATCATTTTATGGGCTCTGTGATGCGAGATCACACAGCCAGAAAGAGCACACTGCGATTTGTTTCCTGCACAACATCGCGGTGCCATGCAGGAAAACATCACTCCTGTGTATGAGCCCATTCAAAAGAATAGGGGTTATATTTGTGCAAAATTTGTGCGTCTTGCAACCCACAAATCTCGCGCAATTTTGACGCCTGTGTTAAAGGCAACCTAAGACTATAGATAATGATAGTGCATGTTGTGTTTTGTTTTTCTCACGCATTTTGCACACTGTGTGGGAGAGACACCATTGCTAGTAATGTTAAATTAGTTACCGCGTTTTATGTGTGCAAAACCCGCACATGCATTAAAAAACACTTGTGTGAGAAAGCCCTAACTTGTACTGTATTAATTTAAATCTCTGCACATTCTGAGCTGAAGAGTCCAATAGGCGGCCCTATCGATGATTGACAGCTAGCTGTGTATGTACAGTCACTTGCAGTTAGCTGTCAATCACTGATAGCTCCGCCTATTGGACTGTTCAGCTTAGGATGTGCATAGATATAAATGAATACAATACAAGTTATACTGAATCTTTCAGCATAAAGCTATATATCAATCTGATCAGCTCCTCCTGCTCTACAACATGATGCCTGCAGTTTAGACCGCGTGTTTAAGCTGACAGATTCCATTTAATAGTCATCAACTTTCTAGTTAAGCCATGACAAGATACCAACTATCAGCTAAGTTCATTACTGTCCGAAAAATGAGGTAATGTGAATGTGTTCTCCATGCTGCAAAGTGATGAGTGAGTGGGTCAGAAATGTGTCATTCACTGAGGTAAAATGAAAGTATTGCAAAATAGCTTTTATTTTGAAGTTGATTATTAAATAGCAATTATTGTGAAATTTAACTTTTATTCCATTTTGAAATTATCCACTTTTTATATTCATTTTGTTTATACCAAAAAGTACTAAAGAACTCGTGAAAGATTATGCCACCCAGTAGTGAAAATCCAACTGATAACCAAAGCAAGGAACAGGTCACTCAGAGCTGAAAAAGACTGCATGGAGTGAATGTCCGCACGTGGACAATATTGTTTGTGGGGTTTTTTTATTGAAATAGTTCAAGATTTTGTACTGATTAATTGCTAAATATGTCTTTACAGTCATCAGAGCTCAATTTTTCTGATGTAGAGCTACAAATCTTTTGCAAAAACATAGGGATACGTTTAAGAAACTATTTACCAGTTTACTGGCATAGAAAAGTCATACATTTTCACACACAGCATATTAGTGGCAAAATTAGCAATTTTTACCTTTTCTTGCTACTTTTGAAATGGAGCAGGATCTAGCTAGCAGGAGGTTAGTGGGCATCCACAATCATCAGATGTGTTATAATTTGCACCAGAAATTGGTATAAATTATAGTACAAATTTCTGCTAGCTCATAGCTAGCGTAGGCTTGAATTTCAGGCACACAGAGGCCAGACGTGCACCTAAATTATTAAGGGGCGTGCACCTCTTGGTAAATGAGGCACATTGTACTACAGCTCCCTCTTTATTAAAACACTTCATATAGAGTTACATGATAAAATGCTAGCTTGCCTACTGTCTCCACCATCGCTATGGCAAGGACGCGGCCTCCTTTGCTGCGAATGTACCAGCTGGAGCGCCGGCCGGCACATGCACAGTTAAGAGGACGTGACTCCAGTGGCTATTCTGCAGTGATGGTCAGGAAAGAGTTTTCTCATAGCATACTATGGGTTTTATTTGCTGCGGGATCCCGCTCCGGATTTCGCAATGCAAATTCGCCTGTGTGCAAGAGGCCCAAACCCCATGCTTCTAGGAAATATTTGTCCAGTACAGTATGTGAAAATGTATAAGCAAATGCAGTTTGTCTTTTTCAGTAAGATGCCTTATGTTTTCTGCCTTTATGCAGCATTCAGTGAGTTTGTCTTCTCCTTCCTCCTGGTGCCAAGTCTCCTTGTACATTTTGGCCTATAGTGTAGTGCGCAAAATAGACCCATGTCCAGGCTGTGAGGTGCGAGGTTTATCAGACGGAAAGAAAGTGTCTCTGCGGAGTAACTTAGTGCAGTGTAAAGTATTACCGTATATGGAACTGTTCCTCATACAGTAATGTGCGTGCAGTCCACATTCAGGGACCGGCTGATACATCTGGGTACATGAGGCCGGCTGTGTACTAGACTACCTAGAGCAGCTTCATCATCATTTTAGTCATCAGCTGTGTGTCATTTCCACATATTTGGAGTAAATACACTTTACAAACAATCTGAAGAGTGTATAAAGCAGAACAAACACGTATTTTGTACCAATCATTCAGTTGAAGCGGTTTACAACAAGATGTCAGTGTGGAATTTTTCATTTTTTGAGTCTGAGCTTGGATAAACAATATACCAGATGAGCGAGCCTCATAAAGATGTTCGAGGAATGCTGACCTATAATGTGATGAAAGCAGTCCGCCTTCTCCCACAGTGCCATATGTACCAGCAATGTGCAAGTATGCTACCATCATTCTGTTTGCTATGACCTTTGACCATTATACCTCCTCCGTCTTTAAAAAGCAAGAAATGAGTCCCCCCCAGATCATGGCCATGTATCATAGTATCTGGAGAAGCCTTGGTGCTTACAAGTATTGGGTTGTTTATATGACATTTCTTGCAGCAATATATCAGAAATGGAGAGTACTGTCAGACTTGTTAGAAGAATAGACCTGATAAAACCTGGTAATTTACAGTACTGTTTTAGGCAGGTACGGAAAAAAATGCCACAAAGTCAGAATGCTTTCAAACACAGACATGTTAATGGGGTTGTCCAAGTTATAGCTTATTGGTAAAACCCTTCTGTACGCAGTAAAAATAACAAATAGGCTTATACTCACCTCCCCGGGGTCCCGCTGTGTCCCCCGCTGGTGCTTGGTCCTCTGCTCCTTGTTTGTTTACAAGCTGCAGCTCCGCCCAGATTACGGGACGTCACAGGCACTGTAGCCAATAATGGAGCCCAGCGATCGATCACTGATCTCTGTTGTTGGCTGCAGCGACTGTGACGTCCCATAAACAGGCTTGGGAAGCCTGTAACAGTGAGTGAGGGGAGGTGAGTATAAGCCTATTTGTTATTTCACTGCATGCAAAAGGGGTTATACTTATGAGCTGGAACTCAGACAATTTAATAGTATTTTTGTCAAATAACTAAGTGCTAAGTGAATAAACAAAAGAGAAATATAATCAAATAACTATTTCGTGGACCACCCTTTGCCTTCAAAACAGCATCAATTTTTTAAGATACACTTGCACACATTTTTTGGAAGGTACTTGGCCGCCTTCCGCAGTGTGCCGCCTTTCCCAGTGTGCCGCCTTTCCCAGTGTGCCGCCTTTCCCAGTGTGCCGCCTTTCCCAGTGTGCCGCCTTTCCCAGTGTGCCGCCTTTCCCAATGTGCCGCCTTTCCCAATGTGCCGCCTTTCCCAATGTGCCGCCTTTCCCAGTGTGCCGCCTTTCCCAGTGTGCCGCCTTTCCCAGTGTGCCGCCTTTCCCAGTGTGCCGCCTTTCCCAGTGTGTCGCCTTTCCCAGTGTGCCGCCTTCCGCAGTGTGCCGCCTTCCACGGTGTGCTGCAGTTTTTGAGATAACTCAAGAAACCAAAAAGAAATTATACAAGATCTGATAATTAAACAAATCAAGCACTCATGAGTCCTACATCATCAATCTCCTCTGTGTGGTCCATTTGGTACAGAAGTATAATCAGAGACAGAAAACATAGTATTGCAAGTCTGACTCCTCAAGAGATAATTATACAGAAGTCTTGTAACAAAGTCTCTTCTCAAAAAATCAACAAAATCCTCGTTAGTCCATATTCCATTATAAGGCACGGCATTTCTGGGCTGCACCGCACACAAGTCCGGCTGTAATGGAGCGGTGAATAGAGGGTTCCTGTGTTTTTGTCCCAGTGGTGATCATTGGGGAGACGCATAGGATACTGTTTATGGTGATGACTTGGATTATGTTACATAGTTTTGATTTGGCATTTAAGAATTATATAGTTGCATCAGAATGTCATTTTTTTGCTTGTAAATGAGGAACACTTGGCATGTATAGCTTGTAGGCATTAGTATATATGAGAAATCAGTTGTTATTTCCTCTGTTCCTTGATCATCTAAGCTCCTGTGAAACTCTTCTGTCAGTCTTGGGGCCCTTTTATGTAGGACAGCCTGTCTGGTAACAGATGCTTGATGGGTTGTCCCAGCAATAATCGTTCCTGTGCTTCACCGCTAGTGAATGAAGGTGAAGTGGAGCCGGGGATCGTTCCATCCGCCAGCCTATATTCCCAGTAAACAGACAGTCATCCGTAAGTGAACAACTACCTGTGTATACGGGCCAATACGTCCTCCACTTTCCTGCATGCAGAAACTGAGCGATGAAGAAGTGAATGAATTCTCGTTCATTGCTCAGTCGGGGTTCGCATTTACACTGAACTGGATACGGGAATTTGAACGCTTTATCGGCACGTGTGAAAGGGCCCCTATTCATCAGTATTAATCATTCATAGTCTATCAGTATATACCCTTAAGGAAAGACGGGGATACTGTATACTAAGCTGTTATTGGCAGACTGAGTATAATCAGAGCAACCCCAGAGAATGAAAGGTGACATCTATTAGCTGTGCAGAACTCATTCACCCCACACAGGGCTTCTGACTTACTGATTATGTTATCGACCTCATTAATGGAATTATTTTATAAAGTTTCTCCCAGGGGTTTATTTTCTGCTGTGTTCTATAATTCTTAATGCTATATATATCCCTGGATGTGTGTTTTGTAGGTAGCACTACATGCATGCGGAGTGGCAACAGATATGGTGATAGAGCACTGCATCCTGGCCAGAGCGGCATTCGTCATTTGCCCGTGCTGCTATGGCTTTATCCAGAATACAGTCAAAACCACATTTCCACGAAGGTAAAAGGAATCTATCTCAATTCATGTACCTAATTGTTTCATGTATAGTCTTCTATTAACCCTTTCCAATCCAATGTCTGATGTCTGAAGACATTCTGATTGAAGGCTGTACAGCTCCGATGTCGGAAGACGTCTGGCAGGATATTCTTACTGTATATTACTGGCCGCTTTGTTGTCAGGAGGCCTCTCCAGCATGTCCTATACCGCAGCACTGGCTCTAGCCAGCAGATGGCGCCATTATATAATGAGAGAAAGAGAAAACCCCCTAGGAAACCCTGAATCTAAATTTGGATTGCAAAGGGTTAAATAGTGATAGCATGCGGGTAGTGTGTCTTTGGTAATTGTCAACTTTGGACCTGTCAATATATGTTATCCACTGTTAATAAATTTCCTTATGAGCTGAATGAAAGGCAATTGTTAGAGATGCCATGTTTCATTATACCAAATCAATTACCCCAAGCGGTAACATCATGCTTATACTCACTGGCATAACAAAGCCGCATGCACGCAGCACGCACAGATTCCGCACTCGGAAAACCTGCGAGTCAGTGCGGAAATTATTTTTAAATGCTTGCTGGCGATCGCGGATGTAATCGTTTTTCTGCGCGGATGTATGCAGATGAATAGCGGATTGTCCATGTGGGAAAAAAAATTGCAGGACCAAAGTGACTTCCTTCCCCCTAATCCCAATCATCCTGCTTGGTCTCCAAGCAACCAGAGCGGTATCTACCTACAAATCCGAAATTGTATTGCAGATGCATTGCGGATCGCTCGCTTCAATAGAGATCAATAGAGCTCATCTGCGGTAAAATGGACGATGCTGCGATTTTATTTCCACATGCGCAATCCACTCATTAAATCTGCGTGTGTGCGTAGAATTGAGGAAGCCCCATGCTTTTCTATGGGTGACTAGTCCAGCGATCTCCCGTGGGTAACGATCTCGGATTCCGCAAATCAAAGGCCTAAAGTCTGAGCATTGTCTGCCCTGATTCAGTATAGATTTGCCATTTCCATACGGTCTCGGAGTCTCTATACTATCATATTTTAATAGATGGGATTACTGATCCACCTTATGTTAAATACTTCTCTCTAATTGCAGTTGCCGCTTCCAGAATGTACTTTCTTGCAAGGTAATTTACTTTTGGTATCATTTATGTGTGATAGTTTTTATATATTGTTATATTATATGTACTGTAAGTCTTGTATACAGGAACATAACGCTGGCCCGGGTTTGTAATAAAACCATCTCCCCATACCATGAGGGTTGCATGAGTGGTGGTAGTGAGAAAATACTTGATTTCTTCCCAAGTAAGTCTAACAAATTGTGGGTCGCCTTTAGGGCTTATTTAGACGACCGTATATCGACTCGGTTTTCACGCTGAGCCGATATACGGTGTCCTTGTCTGCAGGGTGGGGAGAATGGAAGAGCCACTATTTGCAATGGGAGGTGTGGGATGGGGCAGAGCTAAGCGTTGGGACTTAGCTCCGCCCCCAATCTCGCTCCCTCCTATTGCACATAGTGGCAAGGGGGCGGAGAGGAGGCGGGAGCTTAGTTCCTGCTCTTGGCTCTTCCATCCTCCCCCCCTGCAGACAAGGACACCGTATATCGGCTTGGCGTGAAAACCGAGCCGATATACGGTCGTCTAAATAAGCGCTTATGGTGTTCATGTCTACGTTTGTGGCTGGGTTTACTTTTTACACAATAGCCAAAGAGGCTTGGGGAAATAAGTAACAATTAAATTAACCCTTTCCAATCCACTGTCTGACCTCTGAAGACATTATGATTTAAGGCTGTACAGCTCCGATGTTGGAAGACGTCCGGCGGGGTTCTCTTACTGTATATTGCCAGGCTCTCTGCTGTCAAAGCCTATCCAACGTGTCACCTCCTGCAGTACTGGCTTTAGCCAGCAGATAGCACCGTTGTGTAATGGCAGAAAAAGAGTAAGCCCCCTAGGAAAACCAGGATACAAATTGGATTGGAAAGGGTTAAAAAGACCCTTGTAAAGATTTTGACCATCAGGAGAGACATTGAAAATGTACTGAGATCAATACAGGCATAAATACAGATGGAACTCTGGTTTTCTTTGTTACTCAGATCCATATTTCAACGATCAGGGTCTAAGATGTGAAAAAAAAATCTGATTTAGTTAATTGAACGTTGCAGCTAATTTTGTATCTGCACAGCCAGGTCTCTTTTACAGGATTGCAGCTTAATGAACAGAAGTCCTCCCTGGACAAATCATTAACGACACTATATAGTCTCCAAACAGACTTCTGTTTAATCCTTGTAAGTAGTGTGGGAGGTTTCATTTTCCTGTCAGGTCACCGACCTACGGGCTAATTAATTCTCAGACGAGGAACTCGTTAGTCAGCTTAAGCTATTTTGTTGTTGCCTTAGTAAGTCAACCAGGTCATATTCTCACAGTTAATGCTCTCATATGATTTGTTCGGAAACCTACATGTTGTAGCATCTACAGCCTAATACTGGAAGGCGACATTGTAGCTGTAGTACAGAATCGAAGGGAACTCCTATTGTGCAGAGTAGTTCCAAACCTACGATTGTTGCTCAAGAGGAGATTTACAAAGCTCTGTGTCAACTTCTGCTTGTCGAACCTCGGTGTTTCTCTATGGGGGTGTTGGGAGGGGGGGTTGCCAGAACTACAGTAGGTGCAGTATAAATGACAGCCGTCCATGGTTACTGTAGAATTCCACTACTTATACAGACTGAAGTATGTCCATGGCCTTTATCAAGTTCAGTTTGTAGTGGGAGTTTGTTAGATGCTTTGCTTGTATAACAAACCTTCATTGCTCTTACATTCAGTGCTTCTTCATGGTTTAGCTCCTGTATCTATGGAACTTTGTGGACATCACCGCCTTTGAAATGAATGGGACTGTAGCCATGCATGCTGCTTGTTCTAACAACAAGTGAATGGCCTAACTAGCCCCAATGTCTTCTGCATTGATTCAGTGACATAATATCCCAAGTCAGCGGTATAATGGAATATTCTATGAATATTAGAATAAATAGACTCCTTTGTGACGGAGCAATTTCTCCCAGTATGAGCTGCATGATCATATCCCAGCAGCTAATTGCAAACACAGTTTGTCTTTGAATTTTATAGTCAATTGGGAGGGACATCAAGGTTGAATCTTCTGGGACAGGATGACTGTCAGTTAATGTATGTATCAGCCAGCCACCGTACAAAGAGAGAGGCACTGGAGTCATGGTGGAAGAATGGGGCATTGGTCCAATAAGTAGAGCATTCCAACAAAATCTCTCTCTCTCTCCACAATTGTATCCCTTTTTACTCCTTCCTCTATAGTTGGGAGTGGTAAAAATGGTGGAGCGTTCCTCCAAAGCACGCTCATGTGCAATTGGATTACCATAGGTCCATTCCTTGAGTGCACGGTCCGTCAAAGGAGCTAAGGGGGAAGACTGTAGAAGCTGTGTGGACACACAACTTAGAGGGAACATTGTGCAACAATGTAAGAATACCGGGGCGATATATATATAATATTACATGCTTAAACTACTATTTCATACCTAAGATGCTGTTCTAATAATGCCTGGTTTGAGAAGAGTCATTATAATATGACCAGGACAGATGTTTAGCCATTGCAGGTAAACAATGTAGATACCTGTTGAATGACAGTAGGCAAAGATCTTGAAAATCATGAGGAATAGATACAGCAAGTACATTGGAGAAAATGAATAAGCTTTATTTGCTGTATCTTGATCTTCCCTTTAAGTATCTCTTGGGATTAAACCACAGAAGTAGTCTATCACAGATCACTTTTGCATGCTGCTTCTCATGTCCCAAACATTGGTTGACTGACACTAACTCAATATAACCGTCCGTGATAAGTAGATGTGGTGTATAAATGACTTGGCTAAATAATCCAAGTGCAGGTTGGTGGTCATTTTATTAGAACCAAGCAATATTGATCACCGTGGGCTTTAACAGCCACCACAACAACAATGTGCAAATATTTGATTCTAAGACGTCGTGAAGGTCCAAGTTGCCACAGCGGCCAAGTTTTCTTCCCTTCAATCTCCGGTCTGTAGAAGTAAAGATGTTTTTATTTGAAAAGATTAGACTAGTCACATTCCTCTTATTATTTTCTGTACTGCTCGGCCCCAGCAGCCATTTATAAGAATGCGAGGAATATGTGTTTGCACATGCTGCAGGAAAGAATGCCTCGATTTACAGACTATAGTGCTGGTAGGACGTGCGGTACTTTTAATACGTCTATTTATGGACTTAGCCTTGATCATTGGCGGAAGGCCCAATATTTAAGGCAATAGCCAGCCATTGTCTTCCTGGCTGGACAAGCAGATTTAGGCCTCTTGTCCATTAATTATCTTAGCTAAATCCTACTTTGATGGAGTTACACAGTTTAAAGATTTCTCTTTAGTCCTACTTTGAAAGCCAATACTTCAAAAGTAGTGTGTGGCAAGGAATTCACAATGTGTTTAAAATCTCTTCTTAATTAGGTTGCATGGAAAAATAAATAAGTTTTAAGTAAAAATGCACACGAGGAATAATAACTTGTTCAGATCTCAGATCCTTTTTTTTTACATTGTCCGTAATGTACGTATTTCAGAAGTTATTCAAAACTAGAATTTTCCTTAAACTTTTCTCAGGGTTTTCGAAATAATGGACTAAATGAAGCGCTGTCCAATTCACTTGGGTAGTAACATAGTATGCTGGGCCAAAAAAAGACATCTGTCCATGCAGTTCAGATTATTTCCCCCTAATGTTGATCCAGAGGAAGGCAAAAAATATCTAAAGTGGTAGAAGCCAATTTTCCCCATTTAAGGAGAAAAAATTCCTATCTGACTCCAATCTAGGAATCGGACTAATTCGTGGATCAACAATACTTCTGAATTAATTAGTAACTGTAACCTGAAATATTGTAAGGGAGCATACTACTCTAATGCTACTTGGCCTATACTGGAAATGTGTATTGTTCCTCACACATGATTGGTTGCCTTACGCAAAAGACCTGCTGCCTATTATGAAGTTGTGGGGTGTCTAGGAGTACTATGCCTTGACCAATTTTACTATAAATATGAGTGTATACTGAATTTTGTACACTTTTTACTGTGTTTTCCTGTGTCAAAAGTTTTGAAAATGTGTGCTTGTTGCTCAAAACGCTGTTGGAGATGCTATTCTAATGTACATAGGACAGAGCAATGGAAGGAAAATGTAACTTCTTAAGGCCTCATAGTAGAGCTGACCGATTAATCCAATTAATTTGATTAATTTGTCACCTTAACCCCTCTCACGATTTTCATTTTAATCCAAATCGTGAAATCGCTAATAGCACTGCCCCCTGTGGGCAGGGCTAATATTGGGGTGCTGGGTTGCGGTTCCAGGGTAGGAATACAAGTAGAGCATCGGGTGTGCGGACAGTGTCTAGGTCACTCATGATTCTGGGCGCTATGCAGTGTAATTAGCAGAGGCAGTCAGAAATATATCAATTCCGTAATCTCAGGTGCACACAGTACAGTATATGGCATGCAGTTTGGACTGCTGGATGGTAATATATGTCACAGCCAATGCGTGACTGTATTTGTGGCATGTCCTATTGACGTCAAATGGTTCCCCCCACCCCACCCCCTCCATAAATACAACTCTGTTCAAGGGGCTGCAGCAAAAAGTAATGAGGAATCCACTGCCACCACAGCATTACCAGTATAACAGAGACCCTTAAAAGAATCGGAGGCCTGGATATGCTGACTGATTTGATGAGGACAGAGATGGCAAAAGGTCTGATATTATATTAGTATGTTATGCAGTATTAGGCCCCATTTACACCAGTGTCATGCTGATTTCCTTTTGCTTCTCTGGACGACATGTTGGGACTAGAGGTCCATGGTCCTACTAGTGGCTTGGCATGAAGTAAATACCTCGGCACGATACGGGCTTCCTCTGAAGTGCTGCGGGACTTCCTCTTTGAGACATGCTGATTTCATTTGTCACACTTAATCCTCATAGCTGAACTACTAAGTCTGGCATATGCCAGAGCCAGTCGGCACCAAACAGACCCTATTGACTATAATGGGGTCCATCTGGCTTCCAGGATTCTAACTGGATGAAATAGTGCTGTATGTTGCACTATTTGCTTCCAGATTTTGTTGGATCTGCACCAAAGGCTCCAGTCGGACCCTCAAACACAAATATAAATGAGGCCTTATATTATACTATTTTATTATATCCTTGTCACATCCAGACAGAGGGCTACAAATCTGATATTAGAACTTTTTGTACAATTTAAAGGGGTTGTCCCGCGCCGAAACGGGTTTTTTTTTTTTCAATAGGCCCCCCGTTCGGCGCGAGACAAACCCAATGCATGTGTTTTTTAAAAAAAAAAACGTTTATTACTTACCCGAATCCCCATGCTGCGGCGACTTCTTCCTTACCTTACTAAGATGGCCGCCGGGATCTTCACCCACGATGCACCGCGGGTCTTCTCCCATGGTGCACCGTGGGTTCTGTGCGGTCCATTGCCGATTTCAGCCTCCTGATTGGCTGGAATCGGCACACGTGACGGGGCGGAGCTACGAGGAGCAGCTCTCTGGCACGAGCGGCCCCATACACCAGGGAGAAGACCGGACTGCGCAAGCGCGTCTAATCGGGCGATTAGACGCTGAAATTAGACGGCACCATGGAGACGGGGACGCTAGCAACGGAACAGGTAAGTGAATAACTTCTGTATGGCTCATAATTAATGCACGATGTACATTACAAAGTGCATTAATATGGCCATACAGAAGTGCTGAACCCTACTTGCTTTCGCGGGACAACCCCTTTAAGGGGTTCTCCTACTTAGCTATTGAAGGCCTATCCTGCTTGTAATTCCTTTATGTAAAAAAAAATGTTTGTATTTTTTTTCGCTTGATTAGCAAAACAAATACATAGAAAATCTAAATTAAAATCAAGAATTGAGAGAAAAAAATGGAGATTTTAATATTAGGGCATATCGCCCAGCCCTACTTCATTGACATGGCAGAGCTATGTATAGGAAGGCTGTGCAGCGGCACGTACTACAAACATACCATGCATGGTTGGGTACCTTATGTGGGTGAATACACCCACAGTGGAGTACAATAGATGCCTCTATAAGTAGGTAATGACTTCTATAAGGGTGCTTTTACACGGAACGATTATTGTCCGGATTTCCACAATCCAGCGAGAATCTGAATAATTATTGATCAGTGTAAATGCATGCAGCAACTGAATGACGAACAAGAACTTGTTCCCTTCTCGTTCATCGTACAGTTCCTGTATGCAGCAAACCAAATGACGGATCGTTCCGTGTAAACAAGCAGTCATGCACTTATGAATGACTGCCTGCTTACTGTGAATGGAGGCAGGAAGCCGGAACGATAACCAGCCGCTCTACCTTCATTGTCTGCACACATCCTATCTTTGGGCGTGCTCTCGCATCACATCTCCCATTGTTTTCAACGGGGTCGGCAGCACCACATGCTAGGCTCACGCAATGTGAGGCCTCCCATGGAAAACAATGGGAGAAACTCCGCAATCCTACTTCCTTGACATGATGCAAGGCGGTTCTGACATTAAAAAAAAAAACCTTGCATCAGTGTGGGAAGCGCATGTCAGCAAGTGCAATATTAGGCTGTAATTCACGTGTGAAGTTAGTCTTGAAAAAAAGTTTCAGGAAAGTTTTCCAGTGGGAAGCTGTTCTGATTACATTTTTCCTGTGATCAAATATTAATTCTCTATCCAGTCTCTTGTACGTCCTTCTGTCTGTCTAATGTATTTATGTTATGCCTACATGTTTCAGTAGTTTTTCTGTTCCCGTTTCCAGGAGCACATGGTGCTGTGTAGATTTGCGGATCAGACAGCTGTCCAGCTTCCTCCGGAGCGGAGGCTGATAGGTATGCATGTGCTATGCCGCTTACTTGTAGTATGCATGCACGCTGTCTCTAGAATGTGAAGAACACTTAACATGCTGGCTATTTTAAATATCATTTTAGGTTAAATAGGCTAAATTTATCATGTAGGCTAAATAAAGGCTCAGCAAATTAGTTTGTGCTCTCAGAGGTTTTACGTTGCAGTTACAACTTTGAATTGCTAGTAGGGATGAGCGAGTATACTCGCTAAAGCACTACTCGCTCGAGTAATGTGCCCTAGCCGAGTATCTCCCCGCTCGTTCCGAAAGATTCGGGTGCCACCGCGGGGCGGGGAGCTGCGGGGGAGAGCAGGGAGGAACGGAGGGGAGATCTCTCTCTCCCTCTCTCCCGCCCGCTTTCCCCTGCTCCCCGCCGCAACTCACCTGTCAGCTGCGGCGGCCCCCGAATCTTTATGGACGAGCGGGGAGATACTCGGCTAAGGCACATTACTCGAGCGAGTAGTGCCTTAGCGAGTATACTCGCTCATCTCTAATTGCTAGTGACAAGCTTGTATTTGATTCTACCAATTACAGACTGACGTGCGTGACATTAGAGAAGACAAGGTTTATGAGACTTTCTGGCCCGTACATAGGTGGGCAAGAACCAGCAGTTAACTTGCTTCAGATAGGTGATGGTAACATAATAAAGTAATAGTATGTAAGGCCTAAAAAGACATATGCCCATACAGTTCAGCCTATTATCTCCCAATGTTGATCCAGAAGAAGGCAAATAAAAACAATGAGGTAGAAGCCAATTGTCCCCATTTAAGGGAAAATGACTCCAATGTGGCAATCAGAATAACTATCTGGATCAACAAGCGTTCAGTGACTCTAACATGTAATATTTTAACGCTCAAGAAAGTCATCCATGCCCCTCTTCAACCCATCATCAGATCTTCAGGCAGAGAGCTCCATAGTCTTACTGCTCTTACAGTAAAGAACCCCAATTTATGTTGGTGTCAAAACCTTCTTTCCTTTAGACATAGAGAGCGCCCCCTTGTTACAGTCACAGTTTTGGGTATAACTGGATGATGGGAAAGATCTCTGTAATGATTTTATCTATACATAGTTATTAGGTCGCCCCTCAGCAGTCTTTTTTCAAAATAATCTCAATTTTGATAACCTCTCTGGGTATTGTAGTCCACCCATTCCATTTATTACTTTAGTTGCCCGCCTTTGTACCTGCTCTAGTTCTGATATGTCCTTGTTGAGTAGCGGTGCTCAAAACTATACACAATATTCCATGTGTGGTCTGACCAGTGACTTGTAAAGTGGAAGAACAATGTTCTCGCCATGTGCCCCTAGACCTCTTTTGATGCCCCCCATTATCCTATTTGCCTTGGCAGCAGCTGCCTGACACTGGTTGCTCCAGTTAAGCTTGCAGTTAACCAAAATCCCCAAGTCCTTTTCCATGTCAGTGTTACCAATGGTTTCCCATTTCCCAGTCTATGACCTTGTTCAATACTGTGTCTTATGAATGTTACTATAGAGTATCTATGGGTCCATAATAGAACTTTGTGCATATTATACCATATCGAAGTGTATATTCTCAGTCATTTTCCATTATTATAGTTCCATCATTATAGTAGCCTTATAAAACTATGGACATGTAAAGGAATAGCATGCGCTATAACTGGCTTCATGTGTTATTTTGCAGGGAAGAATTGCATGGGTTTAGTTGACCTGGATCGAGCATGGGCTGCTGAACAATATGGCTACACAGCACAAGTTGTCTCAATGGAACCAGAAAGTTGCTCACCAAAAAATAATTTGATCATTGGGTGTCCAAATTAAGTTTTTTTGCTTGTTTTGATTTTTATATTTTTCATACCTTTGTTCTTCTATCAGCCACCTGGAAGATGGCTAGAGATTTTATGAGTACATCACAATATGTAATAAAAGAAGAAAACACTTTTAAGGGAATGTATTAGCAGGTTTATTTACAGGAATCTATCGGAGGAGCTGCTGCTCGTGAAAACTTCGGACCATACAGAACACACTCATCATTGAGCATTCTAGCAATACTATAGCTGGAAACCAGTGTCTTTATGGAAACTGCAGTAAGTGACCCAGCGCTGGAATCAGGGGGTCTGTTGTCCTCAGATTGGACAGATTCCCATTAAGTTTTGCTTCACAGTTCGTGAATTTTTTTGATGTAATTCAAAATCCTAGCAGTTTTCCCTCTTTCTCCTTCTACAAGCTCCATAGAGGAATTAGCCGTAGTCTGCAGTATGGAGGTGGGCTGCAAAATGTTCATCCTGCGAAAGGAACGCTACATTTAGAAGTAAATGATAAGTAAACAAGAGGTACACTTTGCACAGTGTTTGTCAGGCTCTGGATTTTCTGCATGTTCCTAAAACAAATATTTTACAGATCTCATCATAGACCTCTTATGAAAGGTGTGGAGCTTAGATAGGGGGCACGTTTATTGTAACTTGCCTCCTATGGCTGACAAAGCAGTAGGAGAGGTTCCTGTCTTCTTCTTACCTTTTAGCAAGAGACCGGTCTTTTCTAAGATGTTTCAGCAAAAGGGGAAAAAAGTGGCTACATACACCAATACATTTGTAACATTTAGGATTGTAGCATGGGACTGATATAGAGTGAAGCAGAAAGTATTATAGGGGTTATCCCGCATGAAGCATTTATCGCCTATCCACAGGATAGGTGATCAATATATGATCACTGGAGGTTGAACTTCTGGATCCGCCAGGGATCATGACATCTGGTGAATGGAGTGTCGGTGTGAATGAGTGAACACCGCTCCATTCATTCTCAATGGACATAACTAAGCAATACATTCGCTATCTCCCTCAGTCCTGTAGAAGTGAATGGAGTGGTGGTCATGCATGCACACAGCAGCTTCATTCACTAGGGCAATGATGGCGAACCTTTTAGAGACCCAATGCCCAAACTGCAACCCAAAACCCACTTATTTATCGCAAAGTGCCAACATGTCAGGTGGCGGGGCTTATCACGACATATGATTTTACTACCATTATTCTAAAAAGAACAGGGCCGCTTCAAAGTACACAGCGTGCAGATTTTGACCGCTTTTTGGATGCGGAAATACTGCAGAATGTCCTCAGCGGAAATTTCTGTGGAAAATTCTGCAGCCTTTACGCACCCAAAAAGCAGTCAAAATCTGCACCCTGCCTATTTTGAAACAGCCCTGCCCATTTCCGCCATAGTAATAGTGACCCTCCCCTCCCAGCAACCCCAGCGATAATAATGACCCACTCCAGCGGCCCCAGCGATAATACTGCCCCCGACCCCCAGTATAATAGTGGACCCCCACAGCAGCCCCCGGTATAATAGTGACCCCTCCACACACATAGCGGCCCCTGGTATAATAGTGGTCCTCCCACAGCGGCCCCCAGTATAATAGTGACCCCCACCCCCACAGCGGCTCCCCGGTATAATAATGAGACCCCCCACAGCGGTCCCCGGTATAATAATGACCCCCCTACAGCGGCCCCCAGTATAATAGTGACCCCTCAACAGCGGCCCCCGGTGTAATAGTGACCCCCCCCCACACACAGCGCCCCCCCCCCCCCCCCCCGTATAATAGGGACCCCCCCACAGCGGCCCCTGGTGTAATAGTGACCCCCCCCCCTACAGCGGCCCCCGGTGTAATAGTGACACCCCACAGCGGCCCCCAGTAGAATAGTGACACCCCACCGAGACCCACATACTTACCCCTTCCTCGCGGAAGCTCCGCTGCTCCTCGGCACTGATCCCGGTGCACACTGTGACTCCGCCTCCCCCTGCTCTCGGGGAACCTCAGAGGAGACATCAAGGGAGTGGGGGGGGGAAAGATCCAGGCTGCACACTGACGTCACAGTGTGCGCCGGGATCTGCACCGCTAGCAGCGCAGCTGAGTGAATGCCAGAAGGGGAGCCACAGCCCCTGCCGGTATTCACTAAAGTGGTTAGCGGCCGACAACGGTGCATGCTGGTAGGGAGGGCTCTGCGTGCCGCAGGTTCGCCACCACTGCACTAGGAGGAGTCGGGGTGATCTGTTCTGGTGATCCTGGTGCACTGTTCTCATGATCCCTGGGGGTCCCAGTGGTCCAATCCACTGAGATAGCACAATTATCACCTATCATGTGGTTAGGTGATACATGATTGTGTTAGATAACCTTTAAGAGAGGAATAGCTGGGATTTCTGTAATTTTTAATGTATTTTTTCTAAGCATTTTCTTAGAATAACATATTAACTTAGTTATGCCACAGTATGGGGCAGTGAATGTGCTAAGGTACAGCTTTACCGTTTTGATTTGCCATTTAGGGGTAACATCCCCCGTGGGGGCAGTAGCTATACTGTATGTCTCACGTGACTAACTGGATGGGATAACCATTGTCCTAAATTTATTTGTGATCTTTTGAGTGGAAATGCTCATTATAAGGCACATGGAGGCAGGTTCAGGGGTGTAGCTATAGCGAGTGCAAAGGTTGTACCAAAACCCTGATAATTGAAGAGGGGCATCGGCTTCCCACCACATCAGTGTAGAGCTGTACTATAAATGGTCTACAAGGGCTTCTGGTATAGATGTTTCAGTGTATCCCATGTAATTAGCCATTAATCAGTAATATAGTTATGAAGCTCAGCTAAACTCTGATTACAATGTAGTGTTTACCAAGGTATGATCTTGTTTGTTTTACCTTATGTGAACCTCAGATCTGTCCCATTTTCCATAGCCCCATAGTTTGCTCATTAGTATATATCACTAAAGCAGTGTTAATATCTAGCTATTAGCAAGTTAATGAAGTAAGATCATGCGGCCTCCACTTGCCTTCGCCTTAGGACAGTATCCACACCCGCAATCTGTATTTCATGACACAGCCTAAAGCCAGATATTATGCATAGTCTGTCAGCTCGCCAAATCTCCTGCATATAAATCATGAGTTATTACGCTATGCATATGAGAATATTGTACAAATCTATTGCTCCAGGCACTTAGGGGTTTTTTATTAATACTTGAAGTTAATAATTAGGTTCTATATCTTCATAAATAAGAATTAGTTAGTTTGAGCGCATGATTTTAAGAAGTTCTGCATAATCTTAATACATAGTACAGTTTTGTCATCCTGACTCCTACGCTGATGCTTTCTACTGCAAGGACGTTCTGCAAAAACACTGGAAGACAATAGTAAGAAGATAACCTATTGCGGACCCTGTATGGTACAAGGACAATGCATCAAATGGACTTCTACAGAATGTGTGGGTTCACTGCATACAGTTAAAGAAGTTGTCCCGCGCCGAAACGGTTTTTTTTTTTTTTCAATAGCCCCCCCGTTCGGCGCGAGACAAACCCGATGCAGGGATAAAAAAAAAACAGATAGTACTTACCCGAATCCCCGCGGTCCGGCGTCTTCATACTTACCTTGTGAAGATGGCCGCCGGGATCTTCACCCTCGGTGGACCGCAGGGCTTCTGTGCGGTCCATTGCCGATTCCAGCCTTCTGATTGGCTGGAATCGGCACACGTGACGGGGCGGAGCTACGAGGAGCCGCTCTCCGGCACGAGCGGCCCCATTCAGCAAAGGAGAAGACCGGACTGCGCAAGCGCGTCTAATCGGGCGATTAGACACTGAAGATTAGACGGCACCATGGAGACGGGGACGCCAGCAACGGAACAGGTAAGTGAATAACTTCTGTATGGCTCATAATTAATGCACGATGTATATTACAAAGTGCATTAATATGGCCATACAGAAGTGCTTACCCCCACTTTGTTTCACGGGACAACCCCTTTAATGGAGATGATGTTATCTGAGAATGCCATCCCTATGGCTGGACTACATGACAGTAACAATAAATGGATGGAAAAGTGCAATATTACAATCTTACTGACTGAACACTAAAATCAGAGATTCCAAACTCCTAGTCCTTTTGATCCCCAATGTCATCGAGTCCGAAAAGGCATAAGAAAACTGATGGGCACAACTTAAAAATGAAACCCAAGAGGTGCAGCCCAATGGACCTAGAATTGGTACCATGCAACTACAAGGAACAGATTATAAAATGGAGCAAACCCATATTAGTGAATGTATAAACTTTATATATAACCTTTAGGAACAGGAAGGAAAGATGTAAGAAAACACTAAAAGACTCACATGCTCACACCAGCCACAAAAATATTAGTAGCGGCTAGCCTGCAGGCTAAATCCATATAAGGTGCATATACTAAATACAGCAAGCTAGCATTAGATGCCATAATCCATATATACAGGATTGAAAGTACAGCAGAAACTGTGTATGTATCCACCATAGTAATAGCAGATGAAATAAGAAATAGCAAGTGCATGCAAATACAGTCAAACCACTAGTTTCGTTGTCTTCTAGCTTCGCCGGTTTCCAGTTTCACTGATTTTTCAATCCAGAATTTTGCGTCTAGTTTCACTGGCTGGCTGTGATTGGCTGAAAGGGCTGTCTTTCAGCCGATTCAGCCAATCAGAGCAATCTCTTGCTGTGAGGCGGGGAATTCAATCCCCATCACTAGCAATAGATTCTTTGCCAGCTTGACAAGTGCCCGGCAATCAAATAGAAGCTCCGAAAACAGCAGTGGGGACCCCGATGGCACCTGAAAGGTGACTGTTGATGCCACCCGCACTCCTATGTAACCCCACAGATAATACACAGTGATAACTCTTAGGACAGATAATGATGCCACCTGCAGTCCGATGTAACACCACAGATAACACACAGCTCTACATTAGGCTGCTTTTTTGGTATTAAAAACCATATTTATTTTCTATTAAATGTGGTTTGGTGTGTTTTTTGGAATGTCTAGAACGAATTAATTGGATTTACATTGATTCTTATGTAAAGATGAGCGAGCACGCTCTGTAAGGTGAGTTACTCGAGCGAGCCTCGCTCATCTCGAGTAACTACCTTCTCCTCTGAGCGTGCTCGGGGCGGCAGCTGGGGGAGAGTGAGAGAGATCTCTCTACCCCCCGCTGCTCACCCTTGCCGCCCTCCCGAGCACGCTCGAAGGAGAAGGCAGTTACTCGAGATGAGCAAGTAACTCACCTTACCGAGCGTGCTCGCTCATCTCTAATCTCTATTCCTGTGGAAATAATTGCCTTGAGTTTCATTGGTTTTAAGTTTGGCCGATTGCTTTCAGACGGATTACCAATGAAACTAGAGGTCTGACTGTACGAGAAAAAAATAGTCATGATAATTGATGCTATAGTATTATGTCAGAGCAGGGCCAAAGCGGCAGGGCTGCTGATAAACTATATGCTGTATACATTTCTGCGACTATTTTTTATTGCTCTAGTGCATCTAAAATAGAAATAAACCAACTCATCTAATATCCTTAATAGAATATTCTACCATTTTGTGTAAACCGCTACAATACAAACCTGTTTTAGGCTTCTTTCACACCTGCATTAGGGCTCAGTTCAGGGTTTCCATCTCTCTGCTCCATTTTTGAAGGAGAGAAACTGAAATAAAGCTGATCCATTAACCTATAGAGACTAGAAGAGAGGATAAAGGGAGTAGAGTACAATACAACTGCATTATCAGACTGCACAGCGTTTGTTTGTAGTCTGTAACCATGGATATACATTGGTCTGCTTGGAGCCTCTAGACATTGGAGCAATTAACGAAAAGGCTGTAAGCTTGCATATATCCTTTGATATAAGAGTTGAACCCTCTTCAGATCTCTGCATTATTAGCAGTTTGCAGAACTCCACTTCATTGTAGAACAACTGTACATGTGCATCCTGATACCCACCAGTATAATGGGAGAGGGGAGTATAGGATGTTTTATTATGTTCTGCTATGGGGAGCAGGAATTCAAAATAATAGTAACTCAGACAAACCCTTTAACTATTTTGCCTTTTTTGAAATGAAGCCCCATAAAAAGGAAGGGATGAAGTTCTTCACAATACAAATGTAAATTCAGGCAGATTGTAGGTCTGATGACCAAATTAAAAAGCATAATTAATCCATGTGATACTCTAAGAACATAATAGAGCATTAATTAAGGCTGGTTTCACATCTGCGTTGGAACATCTAGTCGGAGGTTCCATTGCAGATCCAGCTGAAAATACCGGAAGAAAAAGCGCGGCATGCACTGCTTTTTCTTCCATCTAAAAGCCAGACCGCTGCAGGAAGAGCGGGCGGACCTCATTATAATCAATGGGTATAGTCCAGCGTTGTTCAGTTCCATCCTAAGGCTGCCTGCAGACGGCCGGGTCAGATCCTGCTGCAAGAATTCTCGCAGCGGGACCCGACCAGAGCCCCTGCAGGGACCAGTGTGGTGCTCACCTCTCCCGCAGCTGCAGCTCTTTGATCTGCCGGCGCATGCGCAGAGTGGAGCTGGGGCACCGGGAGAGACATTCTTCTGCGAGACCCGCACAGAAATAGAACATGCCGCGATTTGTTTCCCGCATGTGGTTTCACGTGGACAAATCACGACCGTCTGCATAGGATTGCGTTTTACAATGCAATCCAATGGCAGCTTCCACGGGCGGAAATTCTGCGGGAAATCCTGCCGCGGAATTTCTGCTCGTGTGCAGAGGGCCTAAGACAGGACTGTTCTGCCACAGGGATTCCCCTTTCCTGCTCCCCGAATAAAGCAGGAAAGCAGATTCCCTGCCGCAGGTGCGAAACCACCCTAATATAGCCAAATCAGTGCTATTATGTAAAGATTTTAATTAGTGCTGCGTATTCGTGTGAGAGTGACCCTACTCCTGACAATACACAAAGACATTGACATTCAGTAAATAGACATCATGTTTAACAAGAAAACCCATGTGCCTTCTACAAATGGAGAATGTGTAGCCAGAAAGCGATAAGGAATCTGTTGGTGCCCTGAAGTCTGGCCTACCTTTTACGAATGTCTCAATTTTTTTTTTCGACTTCTGTAGGAGAGTTTGAAGTTTGTGCCTATAATAGAAGTATAAAAAAGTGTGTTTAGGACGCTTTTATGTGTCCTAGTGAAAATATGTTTTATTAAAGGAAACGCCAAATGGTTCGCTGAAGATGATACTTTTTATAGCTGAGCCGTGTTTTAGCTGAAAGCTTTCCAGACAATTTAGGCCTTTCCTCGGGCCTTGTCATATTTTGCATTCCTCTGATAGGCACAGACTATATTTCTTTCTGAAGTATTTATTGCCCTGCTTGACAGGAATTTTTCTAGACTGCTTGTCTCTATGGATATTGTTCAGCATGTAGTCATTCTGTATCCATTCACCTGTCCTACAAGAGTTCAAGATTCTTGCTTTAATAATCCAAGACTATCACTGCC
The DNA here is from genome assembly GCF_035609145.1 of Eleutherodactylus coqui. NCBI lineage: Eukaryota > Metazoa > Chordata > Amphibia > Anura > Eleutherodactylidae > Eleutherodactylus > Eleutherodactylus coqui. The sequence continues at coordinate 161,206,417 of NC_089843.1, read as the reverse complement.
AGGAGTCATCTTCTGCAGGCTGCTGATTCTGCTGACAAATGATGTAAGGGGAAGGTCACGGGTGGCATAGCGCTTATGAACCAGTTAACGCATTTTACTTTCCTCCTGTCTTCCCAAGATTTAAGATTCACGGCGGCTTCTATACATCTCCCTGTATTCTAGCAAATAGGAACCATTGATTCATCAGTTGGGAATGGCACATTTGCCCAGGGTAATTTCACAGACCCCAAGTTATAAAGTTCATTCTCCATAGCTCTTGCACCACAAATAATGCATCTTTTATGGTGCAGGCACGCTGCCATCTAACGGAAATACAATTCTTTTGAGTTTAGAATTGAATCTTCACTTTTTTAGTGTATAGTGAGGGTTTTCAGATGACTTTTCAGAATAAGGGGGGCTGTTATATGGAACGATTATCATTCGAATTCCCGCGATCCAACGAGAATGTGAACGATTTCGTTCACTGTAAATACATGCACCTATAGCCTACCTGAGCTCCCTTGGTAAAGCCTGTCTGGTGAAACATGTTTGTAAGGTATGTTACACGTATTTTTTAGACTAGGTTTAGGGATGGCTGAACTATGATTATATGTAGCTAGGCGTTAAGGCAGTCCTTTGTGGTTTAACAGAGAACTCTCTTACATCTCTAGCCTTTGTCACAACTATGATGCACAATCAGCATAGCAGTTTACTGGGAGATTGGAATACAGCTGTTTATATAGCACCTCTATTAACTGACACTTTGTGCATCCCATTATTGGCTACCAACAGCTACGTAATTACCACAAACACTGCTTGCTGTGTGAATATAATAGTGGCTAAAGACAATTGCCCTCACAGCCTGCCTAGCAATATACATTTAGTTCATTTATGGACACAGTAAGGATTTAGTTCAGCCACCTATTCCTCAATTTTAAAATGTCTTTGTCTATTTTGAGTGCATATATATCAAAGCGCTGCTGAATAAGTTGGCGCTATACAAAGAAAGATTATTCTTAAAGTATACAGTTTTATATCATTCACTTTTGGGAGGATATAACCTTTAGGCCATTTTTTGACTTAGGCAATTTTTGGGAAATTTGAAATACATGTGCCAACTGAATGACGAACAAGAAGTCTTTTACTTCTCGTTCGCCGTTCAATTTCTGCATGCAGAAAACTGAATGACGGATCGATGACCGATGTGTAAACAGGCTGCTGGTTACTTATGAACGATTGCCTGCTTACTGTGAATAGAGGCAGGCGGACCGGACTGATCCATTCAGTCAGCGATGCTCTTTCCTACGTAAAAGCACAAGAACGATTATCGCTGAGACGGCCTGTCTGTTCCTGATAGATCGTTCCGTGTAAATGCACCATAAGCTGTTATGTGTACATGAGAATTATCACTACTTCTGGCCATTATCTGACTTGTAGAGATGGTCATCACAGTGGACAGCAGATTAGAAGGAAGGAAGACACCTAGCACTTGAGAGGGTTTTTTCAGCTCAGAACATCATTTTAGGTAAATTAATCGAAACACGAATCCCGAAAATGTGCAGAAAGGATTAAATAACTATACACCTACTATTCATCTGCATTATCATAGAAAACCATTATACAGAATCATGAAATAATACTACACATAGCCCCCCGCACACAGGCGCAATTTCCGCAGTGGGATTTCCTGCAGAATTTCTGTCCATGCCCGCTGCCATAGGATTCCATTAGATAACACAATCCTAGGCAGGCGGCTGTGATTTGTCCACGTGAAAACACACAGGAAAACAAATCGCGGCATTCTATTACTGTGCGGAGCTCACAGAGGCCCGCACAGAAATGTCACTGGCGATGGGCTCGCATCTCTCTGCGCATGCGCAGCTAGCCTGCGTATAGCAGGAGACGGAAGACGCTGGGAGCGGGTGAGCCGCAGGTCTCTGCAGGGGCACGGGTCCGCAGCCCGCTGTGAGAATTCCCACAGCGGGATTCAACCCGGCCGTATGCAGGTGGCCATAACCTACAAATAAATAGATGCAGACACACAGATCTAAAAATATCAAAGCTTTATTAAATATTCTTAGGCTGTTTTCACATCTGAGGTGGTCTTTCTGGTTTTCTCTTCTGTTTGTGCCGGATCTGTTCCGGACCGTCTTAGGGCTCACACCCACTTGCGTTTTTTTAACGCTGCTATATCGCTGTGTTTTTTAACGCGATGTCAATGGGACTTTCTAATGTTAAAAACGCATTGCAAGTTTGTGCTTTGGGATTTTTGTGCGATGCGTTTTTAACATTAGAAAGTCCCATTGACAATGGCGCTAAAAAAACGCAAGTGGGTAGGAGCCCTCAAACATACACATATCTAAAACGGGTGCTGTAGCAAAATGGAATATCATCTGACTCCTAGGTATAAAGTAGCAGGTCACAGAACACACAGCCACTATGTAATACTAAGGCCTCAGGCACGCACTGTTTCCAAGTGTGGAATCCCGCAGCAGTTTCTACCTGTGCCCGCAGCCATGAGGCCAAGAATTACATTTACTCACCTGTCCAGACGCTGTGGGGCTCTCCTCCGCTGCGGACGGATCTTCTTTTTTTTTTCTGCCAGGCGGATGGGCTCGGCACGCTGGCGTCGTGCCACGTGAATGCGCCATGCTCACTTTTTAATTTTTTTTAATCTGCTCTCCCGCTGAGCCGTGGCACAACCACAGTGACAGCTGCGGGTGTGCCACGGCGGGGACGGCTTCCATTGACTTCAATGGAAGGTGTCCCTGTGGGATCTGCAGAAAATGGAGCATGCTGCATTTGCGATCGGTCTTCCCTTCATCAGGGTGAACAGATTACCCGTGTCATCTATTTGTAGGTTATGTGTATTATTTTAGATAAACTAGCAAATATTAGGAAATTATAGTACCAGTGTTTCTGGTGGTGCAATGTGCCACATAGCTGTGCTACATGCACATCACACACCCAGCACTACTACATCCATTGTTCATCCCATATAACAGGGATAGGGATCAGAAGCAGCACAGCACTGGAGATGAAGGACCTGTAATTACGTCAGTGTCATACTCCGCCCCTAATCACATGATGGTGACACTCATCCCGAGTGACTGAATTAAATGCTCTGCCTATGATTACATGACGGTGACGTCATCAAAGGTCCTTCATCCCCAGTGAGGCAGTTACATGCTCCACCCCTTATCTCATGACAGTGATGTCATCACAGGTCCTGCATCCTTGTACAGATTATAGGTGAACTACAAACCCCCTGCGGCTTCAATTGCTATGGAATACTAGCAATCACATAGCTGGACAGCAGCCGTGTGCATATAGGGCCGGTGATGATGTCACCGTCACATGTTCAGGGCTGGAGCATGTAACTCCCTCACTGGGGATGAAGGACCTTTGATAACATCACTGTCATGTGATCAGGGGTGGAGCATTAAGTCAGTCACAAACCCATGCACGGACAGACAGGCCGTCGTTAGTATTTTGATAAAATAAACTGAACTTTTGCTACTTATCGTAATCAGTAAAATTATCTAAGGACAATTTTATTGGTTTACTCAATGCAAAACTAACACAGTAGTTCCACGAAGTACGGGTTTACTGGAAGTTACAGTCTCATTTTAAAGAGATCCTGAATACTTTAAAAATATACCTTCTATATATCTGTACACCATACGCTCGGCTCTCCAAGTCTCTATAACACTAGTTTTATGAAATGATCACTACCCTTTATTTTTCAGTAAATGTAAGGTATGTCATTATATTTACTATGTGATGGTCATCTGCTCCTAACAACTAGTACAATGTACTTCTGGATTTATTGTCTATGTGCTAGTCCCCTTCATGCCACCAAAATAGCTCTAACCCGTCAATGTATAAACTCCATAAGACCTCTGAAGGTCTCCTGTGGTATCTGGTACATAGACATTAGGCGCAAATCCAATAGTTTTCTGGGACCTAAATATTGATTACCTGTACTTCAGATAGGAAGTCAATATTAGATTATTGAGGGTCTGACTTCCGACGCCCCCACCAATCAAAGTGCTAATGACCACTTGCATGTGAGTGCTTCACATGCTCCGCCCCCTTATCATATGATGGTGACATCATCACAGGTCCTAAAGCATATATAAAACACAGAGCCTGACAGTAGCTGTGTGCTCACAGGACCTGTGATAATGTCACCGTCATGCGATCAGTCACATGGTCTCTGAGCTCCGCCCCTGATTACATGATGGTGACATTATCGCAGGTCCTTCACGTAATTAAAAAGCTGCAAAGCTGGACAGCTGCCGTGTGCTGACAGGACACTCCCGCAGCCTCAGTTGCTATGGATACAGCAATACTCAGTCTAGCAGTTTGTAGCTGGTTGTGAGACAGTTGGACACCTGTGTGGAGACTCCAATAAATGACACCTCACAAATGTCTGCATATATAGCTGGCAGTGCATATTGACTAACAACATTGAAGCATAGTCCTTCATCACTATCTTCACATGTCCTGAACATGATATCATGTCATTTCAAGTGCTAATGCCACCAACACCAGTCCAGCCTTCATCTAATTGTCAACCGTTGTCCACTGTTGAAGCAAACCATTGCTGTCGTGCAAACATGTCATCACAGAGGGTTCAACGTCGCCGTGAAGCTAATGCAGCTTACATGACACAGCGACAAGCCACGATTTCACCTCAGCCACCAGCTGACGTTTGTACATCTTGTGCAGCTGATATGCGAAAGCTACAAGCGAACATGTCTCCTCAGTGAGCAGCTGAACTATTTGCATGTAAATATTTTGACCAACTCCAATCCCTTTCACTATATATTACATCAGTAAGTGGCACATTGCGCCACCAGAAACACTGGTACTATGAATAATACAAATAAATAGTCATAGAAAAAAAAACACATGGTCCATCTGGTCTGCCCTTATATTATTTCCTTTTTATTTCTCCCTTAGGATGGATATATGCTTATCCCAGGCATGATTGACTTTATATTGTTGATTTTCCAACTATGCCTGCTGAACACTTGTTCCATGCATCTACTATATCTTTCAAAGAGCCTCTTCAGCTAGAGTGAGTATGTCAGTAAAAAGTGTTACTGAAGAGAAAATGATCTTACATTCAGCAAAATATTTCTTGATATTGCTTCTGATTTTCCCACTAGTTAATCTAAGGTTGTGCTGCAACCCCTCTAATTGGGGGGCTGTGTCGCTCAGATGAGCACTGTAGTCTTTTTGGGTCTGTGGTGTTGTCATATTCATTGGTCATATCATGGCCTTTCTGTAGTTCAGTACATTCAGGTGAATGAGATTGAGCTGCAATTCCAGGCTCAGCCGGTGCGCAATAAATAAAAATCTTGTTATTTGTTTAGCACCAACTAATTCTGCAGTGCCTTCAGGTAATTTATTTATTAATTCACCCCCCACCACCACCACCACCAAGCTTGGTACTCATTTTACCGACCTCGGAAGGATGGAAGGCTAAGTCAACCTTGAGTCGGCTAAATGAACCATGCGGGCATTGAACTTGCAACCTTCAGGTCGTGAGCGAAAGCTTAGGACTGCAGCCTTAAAACTTTGTGCAACATGAGGCAAAGGTCTGCGGAGACCTGCCATTTTGAAGATGCTCTGACCCAATCGTCCACCCATCACAGTTTGACCCTTGTCAGAATCACTCTAGATCCTAAGACTTGCCCATTTTTCCTACTTCCAACACATCAAATTCAAGAAATGACTGATCACTCGCTGCCTAATATTTCCCTTCCCATGACAAGTGCTTTTGTCACAAAATAATAAATGCCATTGACTTTGCCTGTCAGTGGCTTTAATGTTATAGCTAATTGCTGTCATCCACACTCATAAATATATCCCAATATTTATCTGTCATCGTCATGAGAAGCACCAAAATACAGTAACTCCTCTATTAGAGAAGCTTAATGGTATTTGGCAAGTGTTGTAAAAAGCCATGCAAATAAAAGTTGGACTAGTAAGCTCTAAACTATGTGAAAAATAGACCAGTTTTAACCTGTGAAAAATTGGCACAAGACAACTCTGAAAGGAGCTGTAAATAACTACTTAGGTATGTGCTCTAATGCCATTCTTACTATAAACCATAAGTCTATGATAATGTAAACTTTTTAACCAGAAGGAATGCAGAATGTATTGTGTGAATAATATAATTACTCAAAACATCTGGAATATCTCATACCCACTAGTGCAAGGTAATATGAGCACTGCTGAGAAAATAATCCAGATGTGGTCAAGTGTCACATTGTATACTTGTATCATACTTATTAGAGATGAGTGAGCATGCTCGGTAAGGTCAGTAACTCAAGTGAGCATCGCTCTTCTCGAGTAACTGCCTTCTTGTCTGAGCGTGCTCGGGGGGAAGAGAGAGAGATCTCTTTCACTCCCCCCCCCCCCGCGCGCGCGCCCCTCCACTCTCCACCGCCGCCCCCCTCTGCCCCCCTGACCATGCTCGGACGAGAAGGCAGTTACTTGAGAAGAGTGATGCTCGCTCGAGTAACTGACCTTACCGAGCATGCTCGCTCATCTCTAATACTTATATGTAAATGGTTAAATAGTGGCTTCCCAAATCTAACCAAGTATCCTAAGCTGTGGTGTTGTGAGCAGAAGCCCTGGGTCTTTTTTACAATGCCTTTGTTTTTTTGGCACCAGAGATCACCGCATTCAGTTTTATCTTCCTCAACTCCCCTGATCCTAAAGTTATTGTTGCAGCTTGTTGGTCGCGACAGCGTCGTGGCATGGTGGCCTCGACGCAGGCCAAGACCTGTCGCCTTGTTATGTAGGACAAGGGTTAATGCACCATGTGCAGAGACTGCTGGCTGCTGTCTCTCTTGGCTGCATGAATGCATGCTGGATTAGTCAGGCCTGGAAGAAGGTTGGAGGTGTGTTCTCTAATTGCTCTGCTAGTCCTCAGGTGTGGAGTAGCTTTATATTCTCACCCCTCCCTTTGCTCAATGCTGCTTATTCAGCTCCATTGAAGAGTAGTGGAGAGTTGGAGTTCCTCTGTGCTGGGTGTACTGCTGCTTTCAGTTAAGTTGCTGTGGTTTACTTTTTCAGTGGTATTTTTGTTTTCTTTTCTGTTTTGCCTTGCTGTTCGGTTCATCTCTCAAGGGGCCTCTATAGGGACAATCAGAGCCCAGGAAGAATACCCTGGGGCCACCTCTATCGAGGCGATTACTCCGCTTCTAGGCAGGGACCCTTCAGCCTCTTGCTTGGTTAGCGCCAGGCTTCCTTCTCCCTAGAGTTGTGATAATGTTCAGCATAGCGTGGTGTACACTGTTCTACAGTGCATGGTATTGTCAACTGCAGTGTTTGTGAACATCACCCTGTGTCTGTGCTGAGCGTGGTGCTTAATCCAGACTTTGCTGTTCTTTGCAATACATATTTGCAACTTGAATCCATGTCAGTAATGGATAGCTCTGTTTTACTGGACTCTGTATTAATACTAAAAGAAATTATAGCTAACTAATCTTTTATTGTGGAAATGCACTTCAGTTTTATGTGTGCAGTATTGTAAGAAATACACCCGTTCTGAACAATATTTCTATAGTTTAAATCTATGTATTATGTTAAGTAACTTTGCAAATATTTGTTGTACATATCTACTATTTGTACTGGTTTTGAGTTAAAGAGAAACTCCAGTGAAAAAAGATTGTGTCTTTGTGGCTTAGATCCCTCTTTCCTTATTTACTAAATGGAAGTTTTTGTTCTCCGCCATGTCACAGATATAATGGAGCTGCAGTTCAGCCATAGTCACTATCTCTACAAGTCTGCTAACTTTTTATTACACTTGCCATTTTTATCCTCCCCACTGTCAATACACTTCTGTTATCACAGCCCTTTTACCCTGCATTGACTGCCTGCTTGAATCAGTGCCGATGCTGTTGTGATAGCTACATATTTACCAACAGTCCAGATTTTGGCGGAACAATCCAGTGAAGAGAGCAGTGTTTATGCAGCATTCTAAATATTGGTAAGTGCACTACTGGTCATTAATTTCAATATACCACCCAAATAATTGATTTTGCAGAAAAGAACAGAAGACGTCATTGTAGTTTCTGAAGAATTTAGATTTTATTTAGGGCTTATTCAGACGTCCGTATATCGGCTAGGTTTTCACGCCCGGCTGATATACGGTGTCCTCTGCAGGGAAAGGAGACTGGAAGAGCCGGGAGTGGGTGGATCGGGCGGAGCTAAGTTCCGGAACTTAGCCCCACCCCATTCCGCCCCCTCCTGTTGCAAATAGTGACGAGGGGCAGAGAGGGGGCGGGAGCTCAGTGCATAGCTCCCAGCCCTTCCTGCATCCTCCCCCTGCAGAAAGAGACACCGTATATCGGCCAGGCGTGAAAACCTGGCCAATATATGGTCGTCTGAATAAGCCCTAAGGCATATAAACATGTTTTGCACTTATACACATGATTTACAAATGAATTGAGTCTTGATTTCTTTACATTTTTCCTCTAATCAAAGAATCCCCCCTAGCAGCGACCACAGCAGTGCAAATGCGGGGCATTCAGTTGGTCAACATGTCTATGACGTTTCAGCTCTAATTGCAGCCCAATACTCGTGTAGCAACACTCAAAGGTGAGTTTGGCTTGTAACTTGCACATCTCATACAGACCTGTCCAGAGTATTCTGAAAGAGTTCATTAGTATTGCAATCGGACTCTTTGGTGGACAAACCATGTTTTTCAGCACCTGTTGCCATTATTTTGACTCAACATACTTGTTACAAAGACAAGAAGTATGCTTGCTGCAATGTGAAACGATCAATAAACTAGAAGGGATAACACAGCACATCAAGATGTTATTGTAGCACTAGCAGCACATGGTTCCTTAGATTTTTTAGTAATTCGCCAACCGCACCACCTCTGAAATATCTCCAGACCATAATGAAGCCTCCTCCATGCTTGACTGTGGGCTGATTGCAAGGAAGAAGCATGTCCTCATCTGTTTCACAAGGAATGAACTTTCGCCTCTTGGACCCAAATACCTCAAACTTCGATTTGTCTGTAAAAGGATTTTCTTCCACTGACTCGTAGTCCATCTCCCGTGATTTGTAGCCCACAAAAGCCTCATCTTTTTTACTAATGGGCCTAAGCAATGGTTCTTGGGCTGCAACATATTCCTCCAAGTCACTGGCTACAAGGCTTAATTTGACAGTTGTGATTGACACACTTTTCTTCTGTGTTTCCATCAGAGTAGCACAGATCTGACAAGCTGTTTTGAATCCGTTCCTTCTGGAATACACTCTAATATATTTGTCTACTTGTTTTCTGGTCATTCGAGGTTGGTCAAGTCATTGTTGATCATGTACACTCTTGTTTTCGCCATATCTCTGCATGCCAATAAGAGAAATCTTCTCCAGGCAAGCAATTTTACACAAATTATGCCATGCATTTCTCAAAGTGACCGGCAGATGGCTTTTCTATTGATAACTACATCCTGGGATCCATTTAAGGGACCACTTTACACGTTTTCACAGCATCACAACACAAGGCGAACATTGGAGATCTTTTACTGTCTACAGTGGGGATGTAGAAACCTTCGTAAAAGAGAAACTGTCTTTGTTGCTCATAATAAACCATCACAGTTTGTATTTCATATTCTGCTATTAGTTGCTATGGGCAACAAAGACAAACTTTCTTTTCACATAGCTCCCATAGCCCCGTTTCTTCAAAATCTTCCTTTTTAAAATGTATATACATAATTTATAAATATGAGGCATGCGAGTACTCAAAGTGTTTAAAACAGCAGACGGACTCATTTCTGGGCAAAACACATATCACGTTCATCCTTTACAATCTGGGAGTGCACTGAAATTATTGAGCAGTAGTGTATGTAGCTACGATGTTCAGTCTATAGACAGACAATTCGTAATCTGTGAAGGAGGTTTCACACCACACAAGTTTGTTTTTTTTTTTGTTTTTTTTTAAACACAGCAGTTTTTTTAAGGCAGTTTTTGAGCCAAAACCAAAAGTGGATCTAGCAGGAAAGAGAAGTCTAGGTGCTTCCTTTACATTCCACTTTCTTTGAATCCACTTCTGGCTTTGGCTCGAAAACTGCATCAAAAACTGTGGTGTTGTTTTCCAAAAAATGCTGTATTTGAAACCACCTTTTAGGCCTCATGCACAAAACTGTTGGCATTTTGGCCCTTAATGATCATGCTCAAAGGAAGAGGTGGGCGTTAAAAAGTTTGCTATGGGGCTTTCCTAGTTATGCCCTTGATAAACACATTGAGATGAGTGAGAGGCCTGCAAGTAGATCAACAGAGATTGTACAGTAATGTCAATCGTGACTTTAATATGCTAGACTAATTTTACAAATGCTTGATTGTGATGACACAGAAAGTTATCTTAACTCATTAAAAAGCTATTATTCTCTTCTCTTAAAGGGTTCGCCCCCCTTTTCAATAGGACTACCTGTGTGAAAATAATTAACAGAGATATATTTACCCCTCCACAGCCACTGGGATACAGTGGTGCAGCTTGCTGCAGTTCTGGGGTTTGTTGTGATAAAGAATGTCACAAATGATCACTGCAGCGTCACATTCTGGCATCATGGGGCTCAGCCTTGTTGGCTGCAGCGGTCACCTGATTTCCTGTGACATCGTCAGTCACAGAAATCACCAGAACCGCAACGAGTCGCAGCACTGGATCCGAGTAGCCATGGAGGTGTAAGTACTGTGTTTCCCTGAAAATAAGACCCGCTCTTATATTAATTGTTGCCCTAAAATAGGCACTAGGTCTTATTTTCAGCAGATGTCTTATTATACTTATCTAAAAGGCTTGTCTAGGTCCCTCCGTCTGCTCTCTAGAGCTCCAACACACCGAGCCGCGGCATTGATTGACCGATTCATAAATCCTGCCTCCAACCCGATGGCTGTGAATGGTTCTTCAACTGCTGCTCAGCCAATCAATGCATCGAGCGCTGCATTGATTGGTTCTCGAGCGCTGCTCAGCCAATCGGAGCAATCACTTGCTGGAAGTGGGATTTATGAAATCTGTAACCAGGAAGTGATCTTCTGTCGGTAGTCGAGGACCACAAGAAGCGTGTTGGAGCACCAGAGCAAGAGAGACTTGGACCATGCTTGCCAGGTAATGCAGCTATAGCTTATTTTCAGGGTAGGCCTTATATTTCAAGCCTCCCCCAAAATCCCGAAAAATCGGGGCAGGGCTTATTTTCAGGATAGGTCTTATTTTCAGGGGAACAAGGTATAACGCTGTTTATTATTGAAAAGAGGTAATCCAGTAAGCAGACAACCCCTTTAGCACAAAAAAACCATTGTAAAGCAATTCAAAGTGTGAATTAACCACCATGATATCACATCACGTTAAGAGTCAAACAAAAGAAAAATACATCTGTACATTTATTTTTTGCAATGGTTTTACAATAATTCCGGCTGTCGTCTTGAATAAAATCAGTTTCCACTCACCGTTGTAGAAGAATGTTTCTTCAGCTATACTCAAACCCACAGCTGCAATTAAAGCAAAAATGCTACAAAAGCCACATGTAAAAATACATGAGTATTGCTGCCACTTTTGTGTTGTGGTATTTGGATTTGTGCTACTTAATTACCCAAACCCTTTGTTATGCACCACAAGAAGCAAACCATTAGTCAATCTGTGAAATGATGTGGAAATGAATATTGTCTCATCCTCATTGCTACATGACTGACTGACAAGAAATGCATCAGAGTGCTGTGTAAAGGCCCATTTAGACACGATTATCACTTAAAATTCGCTCAAAAGCCATCTTTTGAGCGATAATCGTTGTGTGTAACTGCACTGACATCGTGCAGTTTTCGTTCTCCCGTTGCTCATCGTTATCTTTGAGTGTGCTGAAAGACAACAATGAGTCTTATCAGGGATTCACAGTGGATACAGCTGATGCTATTGTTTCAGCTGTATCCCGATCCCTGATGACAGCCGGGGTGTGAAGAACACAGCGGTCCAGCTCTGTTCTCCATACCCCGCATGGCGCTCTGTGCAGAAAACAGCTGGATGCAGAAGACAAGTGGGGACACCCTGCTTGTCTTCTGCATCCTCCGCTCGCAGCACAAGGTGATCACTCATCTTGAGCGATTATCTTGTGATGTAAATGACACAACGATTATCGCTCAAAAGGCATCTTTTGAGCAATAATCGTTATGTCTAAATGGACCTTTACTACTACCCTTTACCACCACTGTAACTGTCAGTGAAATGAAGTGCTGTTTCTGTGGTCCGTTTTTCAAAGATGGACATATCCTACACCTCTATGCTGGAGAAAGAGTAACAGGGTTGAAGTGAATGCAACACATGTTTGAGTCTGCCAGAATAGGAATCCATTCTCTCTCATAGAGAGGGGTCCCAAGCATGAGATCTCCACTATGACATCTATCTACCCTAATAGGGTGTGTGGACAGCGTTAAAACATGTCCTGTAATTGTGTCTAAATGTACAATACTACAGGGATAGCTTAATTGTCCAATTCAATTTCGTTGTTGTTTTTTTTTTCCTTAAAGCACCCAGTATTATTCTAGCAATAGTATCTTCATATGTCCATCAGACATGTCAGAAGATCACAATGGTCGTGTTCTTGTGATTTGTTCCCAGTAGAGAACCTGTCAGGCATGTATAGTAGGACCTTCTCCCTTTGAAGTCAGCTGGAATTATGGAAACTTCAAGGGTTTGTCCCAAAAAAATAACTTATTACCTATCCACAGGTTGGGTGATATGTCCGATTTGGTGGAGATCCAATACCTGAAACAACCACCAATCACTAGACTTGGGGTCCTGGGTGTCTCTGTGGGGTCACATATGCACACTGCCATTCCATTCATGTCAACATACTTGGCTATCTTTGTCAGTCCCATTGAAATGACTGAAGTAGTAGTATGCATGTGTGACCACTGCTCCATTCATTTGGGGACTCCATTTCTCATATGCAAAAGGGTTTCCCAGCAGTCACTCCCCCACCAATCACACACTTAGAAAAGGTGTGACACTTTGGATGATAAGTTATTTTGGTAGGACACACCTTCAAGAGTGCTTTCATTCGTAGGTTTTCATAATTTTCATTCATTTCAAGTGGCTGAGTAGGATCCAGCCTCCTGGAGTCTACCCAATATCACCTTACTATATGTCTTCCTCTCATCTCTTGTGTCATGAATTGCTAGTAACAGTTTAGTGCTTAATTTTTTTCTTTAGTTATCATATCCTCCTGTGACATTATTTACTAACCGGTAAGTCTCATCGAAGTAGAGGAGTTTTATCTGAATAATCCTAGAATTTATGATGTTTCCACAGGACTTACTCAGTTTTCAATCTCTGCTGAGTGGTTACTATGCTGCTACTTTGTGCAGAGGCGGGAAATAAGGGACAATACTAATAAAACTCTGCTTTTAATTAACGGAGGTAAGCTGCATAACCTTCCTTTTTGCCTTCTGGTTCTTGACCCTGGGATTTCTTCCAGGCATCCCTGGAATAAATTTGAGTAGGACCTGGCTTCATTGGCAAAATCTTGTCGCTGTACAGTGACCCAACTGCTCAGGTTCATGCCAGTTGTATGATCTCTGCATACTTCTCGATTTCTAATGGTACGAGACAGAGTTGCCCATTGTCTCTATTACTTTTTGCTGTGACCATTGAACATCTGGCGATGGCTTTGAGACTGAACCCCAATGTGCATGGTCTTGCTTCAGGTCCAGAAAGTATAAGATTTCACTTTATGCTGATGATTTGCTTATTTACGTTTCTCAGCCCTGCCTTTCCCTCCTCAAATCCTCCAGGAATTCCATAAATTTGTACTCAGTCATTTTAAAGTGAACCTAACTAAAACTGAGGTCACTGAGGCAGAGGAGTCTATCCACCTGAAACACTTTGGTGGTGTGGACCTTCCAAATCCCAAACCATATTATACTGCTTCTGTTCTTCTACAACTTTTTGACTGGCATTTCCATGAAGCGTCCAAACAGTGGGTTATTGTGGAAACTGACTTATGCTCCTTTTACAAGGGAAAATAGTTGTTTAAACGACTTGACTAGTGCTTACGTCACCGCTAAGGTTGTTAGCGTTCATGCAGAGCATTCAGACAGACTTATCGCTGGATCGTCGGCTTTTTCCTTGCTCCTCGCTTCACCTTCTATGTGAAGCGCTGAGCCCAAGCATTTACACAGGATGAGAAGCCAGCGATAGTTTTTTCGCAGCAAGTGAATGAATAGCGAGTGATTTTTTTTGCATTTACACTGCACTATTATTGCTCAAATTCGCTTGTTTGAACAAATTTTGAGTGATAATTGTTACGTGTAAATGACCCATTAGTTGGTTGTTCTCTAAAATTTCTGCCATGGATAGCTCCTTCTGACCGAGCCTCTAGTGTTAAGTACTCCTTCTCTCTCCCACTTTTTTGCATTTGGGGACAGACTAGTTACCAAAGGTGTTCTCACAAAGAGACAGGGACCATTGACTCCTTTGTTTGATAATCTAGATTTCCCTCCAGGACTCACTTCTCACAGATTCTTAGGATGGATAGCATTGGAGAATGTCAAGATGTGTCATATTTTACATGGAAGTCGTCCTAAGTTTTGATGAACTGAAACAGATTCACCCTGACGCCTCTCTCTCTCTCTTTGTTCTCCTACATGCAATTCACATACTTCCTTCGCTCTACTTTTCCAAATTCTAATTTCTCTGCTACACTAACCACTTTTGAGAAGTTTTTTTCTTAATAAGTTGCCTCTGACTCGAGTGATCTCCCAGCTTTGTGGTTTTCTCCTGCGCTTGGGAAAGGAATTGGCTGCCTCTATCTCCCCTCTTGATTGGAACAAAGCCTTTCTGCTTTTACATAAATGATCTATCTCGTATAATGCTCAGGAGAAGAGTTATAACTTACTGACCAGGTAGTATAGGTGTCAAGCACTTTTATATCATCTCTCCTTCTGTACCTGTAGACTGTTAGAGATGTGGTATCAAGATTGGTACTATGTCTCATATATGGTGGGACTGTCCAGTCCCTAAACCTTTCTGGGATTCTGCCTTCTTAGTTTACACTAAGTTAAGTAGACATGCATTAGTGGTAACCCATCGAATTGCCCTCCTCTCCATTCTGCCAAGGCCCATTTCATCAATCATAAAAGACATTCCGTGCTACGTCTTAGCTGTAGCACATGCTGTGATACATCTGTTTTGGAAGTTGTATTGGGTCCCCTCTATAGTTGGCTGGATCCAAGAAGTTAATATTATGTGAATGGAGGAGCTGATCTCGGAAAACACCAGAACTCAAGTTAAATTTACGTTGATTTGGGAACCCTGGATTACGTTCCAGATGTGCCCTGATTTTCAGACACTTTTTGTTTGAACTCTTTCCCTCCCCACATGTGAATATACCTATGTAGATATCTTCCCCCTTCCCCAGTACTGCTAGTACTTCTCCTTCACTTTTCTGGTTCTTCATAATCTTGACAGTGTACTTTTCTGATTCCGCTTCACGGCTATGGTAAGACACCAGCAGACTTATGTGATAGTCATTCAGTATCTTTATTCTAGCCATACTATCCTTGGTAACTGAACATGCTCACTGCATAGGTGGGATTATTGCTGATGTTATTAATAATATTAATATTATCATCACTGTTATTAAAACTCTTGACCTGTTCAGGTTATATTTTTTGTTTTTTACTTGTGTACTTCACAAATCAATAGATTGATTAAGCATGGAATGTAGGGAGGTGATTGGTTTTCCTTTTAAATCTTTACTCCTGTGTCCAAGTGTAATCAAATCATTTACAATTGTTTTGAAGATTCATTTGGCTCCACATCAAGAACATATAGTTGTCCTCTAACAGACTGTACACTTTATAGACCGAAAAAGCCTGTTTGAACCCACAATTTATCCACCCCTTTTTCCTAAACAAAGCAGGAAAATGGAACCCACACTGGAGATATAAAACCACCTTTACTTAGTATGATTTAACGAAAGTGAGGGGTGAACACATCAGTAGCTAGTTCTATCCTCCGCTAGATATGTGCAGTATCTAGTCTAGGCAATGCTCTGTGAGCTAAACATATTAGCACCTACACAAATCTCTCTGGCTGTTTGCTATAATGTATTAAGGTGGCCAAACATCTTTAATAGCTGAAGACCATATGATACACAAACTCCCTCCTCCCTATTGACAATATATAGATGCTTGGATTGGCTGAGAGTGCAAGTGTTCTCAATAGGGAGAGGGGAGAAAGCTTCTACCAGGTATGTCTGGTGGCAGCTTATCTCCCTTAAAGCAGAAGGACTGTAAATGTTAAATTCAACACGGGTGATGCTTTTTTACCCTCATATCTGCTGAACGAATGTTGGCTGACCATCTAATATACTTTAATTTGTTCCTGAAAAAAGCAGCTAGTTCACCAACCTTGGTCTAAAGCAGTGTTTCCCAAACTCTGCTGAAAACACGGGCCCCAAAAGGTCATGTTTTCAGGATATCCTATAGTCAGAACACCTCTGGCAATGTCTGAGGCACGGACAATAATTACATCACCTGTGCAATACTGCGGAAATCCTGGAAACTTGAACTGTTGGGGGTCCATAAGGACTGGAGTTGGGAAACGCTGGTCTAAAGTGTATGGCCACCTTATGAGCATGTTCACTTGGCTGATTTTTCTGTAAAAAGTTTTCTTCCCAAGATTTATAGAAATAAAATGTATTCTCTATGCATAGAAACAGAAGGCCCACAAGTGCCTGCTTGACACCAACCTCAACTTTTGCTTGATAGACAAAAACTAAAGGATAAATTAGACTCTCAGGGGCAGACATACAGCCTTTGGCTGAACACTGGCCCATGGAGGGATGGAGGCCTGTCTGTTTCTTTATAGGGCTGTCAACCCCGGCCTTTTTGAAATTCAAAGACTGAGTCTGGAAGTATACCACTTTGACTCATGGAAGTTTCTAATTCTTCTTATATGAGTCTAACCTGCACATTTCTTAGGCAATATTTCAAAATTGCTTGATAGCTACTCATAATGGTCTATTTGTAGGCCTATTCAGGGAATCGGTCATACTCTTGCACCATTCAGAGATGCATCGAAATAGATGTGCTCTACAACTAGAAAACTGGTAGAAGCAGTATGAAGCTCAGAGAAATTCTACAGATTGTAGGTCTCAGTGCATATCCAGATGTAACAGCTGTGGTTGTGTTCTTACTGCACAGCAAAAGCCATATGCAACATCCCACAAAGAAACACGTTTTTATTTTTGTTACTTGTTGAAAACTTGTTATAATATACACTACCGTTCAAAAGTTTGGGGTCACATTGAAATGTCCTTATTTTTGAAGGAAAAGCACTGTACTTTTCAATGAAGATAACTTTAAACTAGTCCTAACTTTAAACAAATGCACTCTATACATTGCTAATGTGGTAAATGACTATTCTAGCTGCAAATGTCTGGTTTTTTGTGCAATATCTACAAAGGTGTATAGAGGCCCATTTCCAGCAACTATCACTCCAGTGTTCTAATGGTACAATGTGTTTGCTCATTGGCTCAGAAGGCTAATTGATGATTAGAAAACCCTTGTGCAATCATGTTCACACATCTGAAAACAGTCTAGCTCGTTACAGAAGCTACAAAACTGACCTTCCTGTGAGCAGATTGAGTTTCTGGAGCATCACATTTGTGGGGTCAATTAAACGCTCAAAATGGCCAGAAAAAGAGAACTTTCATCTGAAACTCGACAGTCTATTCTTGTTCTTAGAAATGAAGGCTATTCCATGCGAGAAATTGCTAAGAAATTGAAGATTTCCTACAACGGTGTGTACTACTCCCTTCAGAGGACAGCACAAACAGGCTCTAACCAGAGTAGAAAAAGAAGTGGGAGGCCGCGTTGCACAACTAAGCAAGAAGATAAGCACATTAGAGTCTCTAGTTTGAGAAACAGACGCCTCACAGGTACCCAACTGGCATCTTCATTAAATAGTACCCGCAAAACACCAGTGTCAACATCTACAGTGAAGAGGCGGCTGCGGGATTTTGGGCTTCAGGGCAGAGTGGCAAAGAAAAAGCCATATCTGAGACTGGCCAATAAAAGAAAAAGATTAAGATGGGCAAAAGAACACAGACATTGGACAGAGGAAGACTGGAAAAAAGTGTTGTGGACGGATGAATCCAAGTTTGAGGTGTTTGGATCACAAAGAAGAACGTTTGTGAGACGCAGAACAAATGAAAAGATGCTGGAAGAATGCCTGACGCCATCTGTTAAGCATGGTGGAGGTAATGTGATGGTCTGGGGTTGCTTTGGTGCTGGTAAGGTGGGAGATTTGTACAGGGTAAAAGGGATTCTGAATAAGGAAGGCTATCACTCCATTTTGCAAGGCCATGCCATACCCAGTGGACAGCGCTTGATTGGAACCAATTTCATCCTACAACAGGACAATGACCCTAAACACACCTCCAAATTGTGCAAGAACTATTTACAGCAGAAGCAGGCAGCTGTTATTCTATTGGTAATGGAGTGGCCAGCGCAGTCACCAGATCTGAACCCCATTGAGCTGTTGTGGGAGCAGCTTGACCGTATGGTACGCCAGAAGTGCCCATCCAACCAATCCAACTTGTGGGAGATGCTTCTAGAAGCGTGGGGTGCAATTTCACAAGCTTACCTCAACAAATTAACAGCTAGAATGTCAAAGGTGTGCAATGCTGTAATTGCTGCAAAAGGAGGATTCTTTGACGAAAGCAAAGTTTGATGTAAAAACAATGTTATTTCAAATACAAATCATTATTTCTAACCTTGTCAATGTCTTGACTCTATTTTCTATTCATTTCACAACGCATGGTGGTGAATAAGTGTGACTTTTCATGGAAAACACAAAATTGTTTGGGTGACCCCAAACTTTTGAACGGTAGTGTATACAATATATATTTCTATAGATTTCTTCTTCTTAACAAGGTATATTTTTTATATGCATGTATGTTACTAGTAACATGGATCTATGGTTATCAAATATAAAATGTTATATCTTTGTAATGCATCTTCAATAGAGATGAGCGAGCACCTAAATGCTCGGGTGCTCGTTATTCGAGTCGAGCTTTTCGTAAAATTAGAAAGCTCTACTCGAGTAACGAACCCCATTGACGACAATGAGAGACTCGAGCATTTTTGTATGTGGGACGCAGGGTGCCGAGCTTTTTTTATTTATTTTTTTTTGGGGGGGGGGGGGTTTGTGTGTTCTCTCTCTTTCTCTCTCTCTCTTAAAATTTGACGCGCACGCTGCGCCGCAGTGGGGAGGGTCCAAAACAGGCACGTCACAGCGGCAGAGCCAAAAACTGGGGCGGGGTCGAACACGGCGTGATGCTCGTTCGAGTAATGAGCACCATCGAGTATGCTAATACTCGAACGAGCATCAAGCTCAGCAGAGTACGTTCGCTCAACTCTAATCATCATTGCATTCAATCATTTTTCATCTAGGTTTTAGTTCATTTTAATTCAATGCAAGGACAAAAAACAAAACTTTTTATTTTAATCCATTTGCTCTAAAGGAAACTTGGGGGGTGGTAAGTAATTATTTTTTGCATAGGAGCCCTCTGCACTCTGGATTGGACATCAAGGCCAAGTTCATGTTGGCTGTGTGTTGGATACTCTTTTACAAGCTTGGAAGTAAGTGGGGCCGATTCCTAGTGAAACCTTTATAAGTACAACGTAGGTGATATTGTCCAGGCAGTTCTTATGACATCAGGAGCCATCCGTACCTCACCCTCCCAGTTAGCACCAAAATATAAAGCCTTCTACCCCTACTAATGTAACCTTTGGTTGAAATGTTCCAAAAAGCCTGTGTGATTGGAGGGAACCAATAGTTATCTGCTCTGAGCTACCCAACCTGAGGTAGCAGATACCCAAGAAGCCAAACAAAGTTTCAGTGACGGTAAAATCTGTATAATTGGGAGAAGCCCTGTCACTCAATATAACGGGTGTTTCATGGGAGAGTTACATGACCAATTTAGCACCGCTACAACTACATAATGTCTTCACACATCCTTCCTAACTATGAGCAAGGCTATGGAGCATACATTCATAAGTGACTTATTTCCTTCCGTACAATGCCTCCGTTGTGTAAAGCTCTGCATGGTTTGTTCACTTATAAACCCCGAGGTTCACTTATTAAGCATATAAGTCAGGTGTCAATTACTTCCATCTGACCTCTATACCGAATGCATCTATATGTGTGTGGGAAATTGTTCTACCTTTTACAACCAAATTAGAAAATAATGCATGTTTTAAGTAAAAAATAAAATCCACATTGTACATCTACAGCCACCAGCAAATCGGCTATCAGAAACCACATAGCATTATAAAATAGGTTATCACTTTATAGATATGTATACAGAATAACAAACCATAAACTACAAAGAGATCTTTGGTCTCCGGAAATGTAATAACATAATAGCTATTATTATGTTCACTTTCATTCTGCGGCCAAACATCACAAGTTAAGGTGGAAAAAGACCTGAAAAAATATTTTGATATGTTGTTAAGTGCAGTAAATGAGCTCCGCTTACCTGTTGTTGTATATAAGAAAAGATAGGTTTACGTTTACATCAAGTCCATTTTTCTGTAAAAGTCAGGCTGTCAATCATGAATAAACACAATGTCCTAGTAGGGTGAAGTGTACCTATCTGCATATACAGAGATCACTAACATTATAATATTCCGCATACAGGTGCCATCCATGTGTTGTGTCAGCGATCTGGCTTTGGGATAAATTTGGGGACAGCACTTGGGGTACCCTGGTTTTTACACTTTCATTTCACCAATTGGGATCTGGTTTTCACTGTTGGGTCCCCAGGCCATTACTCGAAGAAGTAGTCTCAGTTGTGTGACGGCTGATATTACACAAGGCCAAGGCTGTGTGAATAGAGACATAACCAGGACACTTAGCCCTGAAGTCAGGGCAAGTGGCATTAACTTCAGTAGGGAGGTCAGGGTTGGTAGAACAGGTGAAATACGGTAAACAGCTCTATTCGGAGCAGGCAGCTGGCTGAGAGAGTAGTCCCATAAATATAGCCGAGGTTAGGGAAGGAGAAGTCAGAGTGATCAGGGACAAGCCGAAGTCAGAAAACCAGGAGAGTAAACAAACTACTGATCAGGCTTCAACAAGAGGTGGAACCAAATTGCTTAGGCATCCTCCTTAGGTCAATGGCACATTCGCAGATTTCCACGTGCGTTTTAAATCCGTAATATGAAAGTGCGTGCCAGCCTGACCCAAACTCTGAGCATCAAAAAAATATGTTGTGAATCCTTGTCCATGTGTCCTATTACAGTTTAAGGACTTCATACTGCTAGCGCGGGTCCTTAATAGACTCTAGCTAATCACCAGAGTGACTAAAGTTTGAGGAGTTGTCCAGTAGTGATAACCCTTTTAAGTCACATTGCATTTCTTATTTCATTTCTATTTTGAGCTCTGTATCTGAGGTAGTCCCATTAGTACAGCCTCTTCCCATATGCTATATTAGACACATATGAACTTCAGAAAGGGGGGTCCAACACTCTGCACTTCTTTATGCTCTGACAGACTTGATATATTATATGGTCTCCAATTCATTTCAATAGGCACTATACACTGAAGAACCAAAAGTCAAAGGATAGCAGTATGTTAGTTGGCATCACCTGTATATGTTGTGAGATGTTCTCACTTCATGTTCATAATTCTGTGAGCATTTAACATTCCTTGATCCACAGTGTCATGTGTAGACTGGGAATATGTCATTGAAGAAATTACCACCCACAGTGCACAGCACAATGGCTGCCCATGGGTGCTAAATGATTACAACCAGCAGTGTCTGGCTAGAATTATCATGTAACCCCACAATGATGGAATATTCCATCAGGATAATGCACCATGCCATTGGGCCCAAGTTGTCCAGAATTGGTTTGTGGGGTATTGTGTAGAGTTGCTATGAATAATGAGGCCTGCACGTTCACCCAACATGAGCCTAATCGAGCATTTATGTGATGTTGTGGAGAGGTCCATTTGCACCCAAGATCATCCTTCTGCAAATACCATGGAACTTTGAGTGGCTATCCAGATGGCATGGCTCAACAACATCCTTCCTGAAGACTTCCATCCACTTGTGGAATCAATACCACATCCAGCTGCTGCACGTCACCGGGCTAGAGGGGTTCCTACAGGAGAATAGTCCCTGTCCCATGAGTTTTGGCATGTGAGCGTATAATACTACAGATGATCGCCATTATTTCTCTTGCTGATTGCCAGCAGGTCTGTATTTAGTAGAAGGTTGTACTGATGGGACGATTCCAACTTTGTAAATATGTTATAATCCTGTATTTAAAGCACCACTGTTACTAGGAGTGGCTCTATGGTTATCACATATAATATGTTATGTCTTTGTAATGCATCTTCATTACATTTACTGATGTTTTCATTTAAGTTTTAGTTCATTTTATTTCAATGCAAGGACAAAAAAATCGGTTTTTATTCTAATCTATTTGCTCTAAAGCTGGACTTCCACTTATATGAAACAGCTTATAAATTACAATACACAGTAAATAAGCAATATGATAAAATGCTTCCAGGTTTCCACTTTATTAATAACATGAATATTATGTCTTTTGGACTTTCACAGCTCATTAGAGTGCCTCATTAGCAGCGTAACTCCTCCATATGCTACGCTTTAGTTCTGTTATCTAGATAAATCTGTGATAGCTATTGGCAGTATTTCTACCAAACATGTGAAATGTCTCCGGTATGGGTTACCAGATGTACGCATGGGCTCATTTTAAATAGAGGCAAGCACATACACAGATAGACATATATAGAACTAGATAATCTTGTTGCCAAGTGAACTTAAAATACATGGTACAAAAATAAGTTAGATCATCCTAGTAACTTTCCATACTTAGCCGGCAATAGCAACTCCCGGTACAACTGCTGTAGGAGTGTTAGGAGCTCTGTTCACACTTATTTCTCGCATTGTTCTTTTCTGCCAGGTTGGCATTGCTCTTTGATGGTCCGAACAGTGTAGCATGCTTCTATATTATATCCATTATAGGTCAATGGGGTGCATCAAGATCTGTCATGGCTCTTTTAAAACAGAAGCCATCTTTCTATTATCAGGGTAGTAAGTATTGATCACTGTGCAATATGGCAATTATTTGATGCCAACGATAATATGATGTTATTCAAGACATACTGAGAAGATATTGTATATATGCAACACATACAGTGCTTTGAAAAAGTAGCAGAAAAAACGGATAGACTGGGAAGTGTTAAATATTTTTCACAACACTATATATTTAATGCCCATTTAGACACAACAATTATCGCACAAAATTCGCTCAAAAGATGGCTTTTGAGCGATAATCGTTGTGTCTAAATGTGCCCGTCTTTCAGTTTTCTGCCGAACGACTGATTTCAATTCTGCTTGAAAACCATTGTTTGGCAGAACAGCTGATGAGCAGGAACGCATGCTGTGTTCTGCCCGGGGAGAGCTGATTACAGAGCTAATAAAGTGAAAGTAATCGGGAAACAGCGGGAGGTCTGTTTCCTGATTACAACTTCCGGCAGCTCACACGCTACTACTTGGTACTAATAGGCATTAGAGCCAAGTAGTTGTTTATGCAAAATGATCGCTCAGAAGCCATCTTTTGAGCAATCATCTTTGCAGTGTAAACGCACCCTTACTGTTTGTCCAAAAATATATAGACAATGCTGCCTATATATAAAATCTTTTTTTTTTCCACCTGCCCTAGCGAAAGTTGAACTGAGCAAGGAAACCCATGCCTTATTACAGTATATATTATCTGCAACACTTTTAGGTAAATACATCAGAGAAATGTTACATCTATGTATGAATTGCTTATTTTAGGTCTCTTCAGTTCTTTCTTGTATCCACAGTATTACTTAGGCTACATTCATATACAAAGTACAGTACAATGCAAGTGAATGCGCAGGGGGATTGGTCATATATATTCTACCTGGAAACTTTATTGACAGTGAATAGTTCCTTGTGTTTCCATTCAAAGTTTCCGTCACAGTGCTGTTTTCGGCAGCTGTTGACGTGCATGCATGCTGCCTCGCCGTGAGTGTTCATATACTATTGCCGCGAGACAGTCTCGGTAATAGCCCGGCATAGGATTCAGCATTCCCTTCTAGGCAGTTAATGTTACTTCACTAGTGACAAAGCATACACTGACCTGCAGGAAGCAGAATTCCTGGCAATGTATGCTTCATCACAGGAAGAAGAGGATCCGGCCAGTTGGAGGTGAAGTGACCTGGGGGACTGGAGGAAACAGGAGAAGATCAGTGAGTAGAAGATGTGGTAGGAAGACTGTCTGGGGAGGAATTGGTAAGTATTGATTCTTTTTTTCTAATGACAGAACCCCTTTAAGTTCCCAATCTGGCCCTGTGACTGTGGTTTTACAGAAAAACTATCTAACTGAAGATCTTAAAGGGGTTGTCCCGCGCCGAAACGTTTTTGGTTTTTTTTCAACAGCCCCCCCGTTCGGCGCGAGACAACCCCGATACAGGGGTTAAACAAGAACACCGGACAGCGCTTACCTGAATCCCCGCGCTCCGGTGACTTCTTACTTACCTGCTGAAGATGGCCGCCGGGATATTCTCCCTCGGTGGACCGCAGGGCTTCTGTGCGGTCCATTGCCGATTCCAGCCTCCTGATTGGCTGGAATCGGCACGTGACGGGGCGGAGCTACACGGAGCTACACGGAGCCCCATTGAGAAAAGAAGAAGACCCGGACTGCGCACGCGCGTCTAATTTGGCGATTAGACGCTGAAAATTAGACGGCTCCATGGAAACGAGGACGCTAGCAACGGAACAGGTAAGTGAAAAATTTCTTATAACTTCTGTATGGCTCATAATTAATGCAGAATGTACATTACAAAGTGCATTAATATGGCCATACAGAAGTGTATAGACCCACTTTGTTTCGCGGGACAACCCCTTTAAGCATTACACATTTTTCCACAGCAAGTAAGCAAAAAATCTGCAGCAATATAGCTGATCTTATTTAGCTTTAAGGAAATTTGGTTTCGACTTTAGGAACATGGATGCTTGCATGACACCCTTAGAGTTGTATGAATGAATTTGCACTCTGTTCAGCCGTTTTTCCATATATTTGGGATTGGGGGTTTCGGTGATGAAAGTAGATGGGACCTGTGTGATTGTTTGGGTTACCAACTGAAACTGTAATGTAAATCAACTCAATGTTAGAACTACCCCTAGTAGCTAGTGATCGGCTCTGATCAGCTTCTAAAGGCAATGTCTTCTGCTGGACTTCTGTGGCCCATTACTGAGTCAGAGCATGGGCCAACCAGAATATTCATTGATGTTCTGATGGGCTAGTCCAATCCTGAATATGGGTCCAGGAGGTGTGAAGCTGTGTTCAAATTAGATCACTGCTATACTGGGGAAGTGGGGACTTGTCTATACCAGACTCGAATTTTAGCACCTGTTATATCCTGATTTCTCAAGTGGGAAGGTGAGCTGATTCTGTCTTGCAGAAGGGTTCAGGTATTGGATAGCTTGATCTTCCAGATGAAGTTACTGTCAACTCATTTTTTTTTCACTACACCCTGTTACAGATTGAAAAGGTTATTTTGTCTGATTGCTCAATGTCTTCCCCTTCCTATTAATGACTATGTACTTCTCTTCCACTCAACAGCTTCAAATGTTATTATTTGTATGCAAGTTATCCTGAACCTGAAATCTTCCAAAACTCCCTTAGAAAGGAAACTATGGAGTAATTGAATTATAAATTAATTCAATGATGCTCTTGTAATGTGGCATCTTATAGAGTTCTTCAATACGTGAACGGTACTCAAAAAGATAATGATCATTAACTGACACTCAAGATAATGACATTCATCAGTTGGCACTTCTTTTTCTAGAGCTTGTTAAGAAAGTAAAACATTTAAATTTTGCTTGAGGTTAAGAATGATGGAGAGCAGAGTGTGGGTGGAGAGGTTTATATCGCTGGGATCTTTCAAAGTCACATCACTTATGTTGAATCCCTTCTGTGCATCTCATGCGATGCAGTCTGTAATGTTCATTTCCAATGTAAGTAAAGTACTGGAATCTAGTCACAGTAAACTGCAGTATGTTGCGGTTCTTACAGTGGATTCCTGAACTGGATTACACAATCACATTTTTATTCTGGAGAACATATGTATAATCCCTTGTATGCACTTCACATACTCTGCATTACACAAGACCTGACTCACCAGCAGCTTACAGACACTAGTGCCACTTTCTCTCTCTACACTGATCTCTAGTCATCACACTGATAAACTAGTGACTGCAGGTACTGGTTCTGAGGTCAGAGTGTTTTAAATGTTGCTCTTTGATGGGAGATTCTTATTTTATCTCATTGGCCCAATGTCCACGGTTGGATTTGATTTGCGGAATCCACGTGTGAGATCTGCAATTCACGCCACACAAAGGGAAGCATTGGGTGATCGCACTTCATTTAGCACCTGCGGATTTGTTTTAATTAGATTTTCGGATGCAACGTGTGGATAATAAATCGAAGCATGCTCCATTTTACTGCAGATCACGCGCAGATGTGCTCCATTCATCTCTATGAGAGCTTACAATCCGCAGTGCATCCACGAATACATGTTGCGGATGCACTGCAGATTTGAAGGTTGAAATCAATTAGTGATGTGGGGAAAAGGATGGGGGGTTGCAGATTTCCGCGCAGATGATCCGCAGTGCATCCGCTCAGAAAACACAGTTCGCGATCTCCCACAGGCAATAAAAAAAAATCTGTTTAATGACAACTCACAGTGTATCTGCTGTGGAAATCTGCATTAAAAAGCCACGTGTGCTGTGGACATGAGACCTAAGGGCCCATGCCCATGTCCGGGTTGGATTCCACCTGCGAAATATCGCAGCAGAATCAGATCCGCTGCCCCCCCAGAGACCCTATACTCACCTCTCTGGATCCGCCAGCACTGGGCAGTGATGTGGATTCTTGTGGGACCGACGGCTTCCATTGACTGCAATGGAAGCCGTCCACGCGATTTTCCACATAGAATAGAACATGCTGCAATTTTCTCCCGCAAACGGAAAATCGCACTTGATTTCCACTTGTGGGCATGGGAGAATTGTCTACCACAGCATGTCTATTGATTAACATTGCTGCAGAATTCGCAGCTGGTGTTTGACACCGAATTCCGCAGCGATAATCCGTCCGTGGGCATTTGCCCTAAGGGTGGTATCACACCAACTCATGGGGTTCCACTTTCCTGTTCTGTTCGGGGAGCAGGAAATGGGAATCCCCATAGTCTCAGGCCAGAACCAAACATCGTCAAACGGGCTGCATTGACTATAATGGGGTCTGTTCCGTTTTTTGCTCAGCTGCCTGGCTTTTAGAAGGAAGAAGAAGCACTCCACACTGCGCTTTTTCTTCCGGTATTTTGAACTGGATCGAAGACTCCGATCAAAGTTTCCAACGCAGATGTGAAACCACCCTAAGTTGCATCTTAGGATCAGGCTTTACAGCATTAAACTGATTGACATGGCCTGGGCATCAGAGCCAAAATAAAGCACAACATGTAATCTAGCACGAAAAAAAAC
The DNA here is from genome assembly GCF_035609145.1 of Eleutherodactylus coqui. Classification (NCBI taxonomy): domain Eukaryota; kingdom Metazoa; phylum Chordata; class Amphibia; order Anura; family Eleutherodactylidae; genus Eleutherodactylus; species Eleutherodactylus coqui. The sequence continues at coordinate 161,178,818 of NC_089843.1, read as the reverse complement.
AAGAACAGAGGTGCAGAGCAATGGAAGAACTTATCTTACATGACTTCCTAAGGTAGAGAGAGGCTGGCGGTGAGGGAGGAGTTACTTGAGCGTTGTTTGACACTATAATTTATGTATTATCTCACATTTTGTTTATTTCAGACTGTTGGGGAATACGCCAGTCTTCATGTTTCTGCTAGATTTTAAAGACTGAAAATTTCTATTCCTGTAAAAAAATCATATTACTATATTATTTCGCAGCTAGTCTTTTTCGTATATGTTGTTGAAGGTTTGTTTTTTTTTTCTGGGTGGGGGGGGTGTTTACCATATTTGGCAGTGTGCTTTATTAATAATTTCTTTATTTTTTGTCTGTGCTTCGGGTGGAGTGACTTCAATCACCAAAGGAATAACTCCTATCTGGCTCAATCTAGATATAGAGATTTACTACATAAAACCATTGAGGTAATACACCTCTTTTACAGAAAAAAGCAAGTAATTAAAGTCCAAGAAAACATGCAACGCGTTTCGGCATAATAAATGCCTTTGTCAAGATGCTTAAGGGCCAAGTGTCTGTGCCAGTCCACTATTCTCACTAAGTGAGCTGCCTGATAGTATCGCAGAAAATTTGGGAGACCCATTCCCTCTTCACTTTCTGGTCTGAACAATGTGTTCCTTGCTATACGGGTAGGCTTGTCTGCCCATACAAATTTGGACAAGAGAGAGTAGATGATGTAATAATTGTCTTGGTATATGAATGGGAAGGGCCTGAAACATGGATAACACCCTGGGGAGCATATTCATTTTAATAATAGCCCCCCCCTCCCAAACCATGAAAAAGTGCCTTTGGTCCAGGAATTCAAATCTTGTCTAACCTTACTTAGAAGTGTTGTGAAATTAGCTCAGTACAAGTCTTCCACATTCGGGGTGAGACTAATACCCAGGTATTGAATGTGATCCCTTGCCCATGTAAACGAGAATGAGTCTTTAAGTTCATTCACCGGTGTTTGAGGGAGCGATATGTTGACCGCGTTGATTTATGATAATTAATCTAAAAGTTGGAGAGGGTGAACTACTGGTTAATTTCTGCTAATAATTTCGGTAGGGAGATTTGTGGGCTGCATATGAAAAACAATAGGTCACCCGCATACGCCGTGAAGGTTTTTTTTATAAGCTGCCCATGTTAAACACTAATAAGATATACTTCCTATACTTCCCCATCCCAGATCCTCAAAGCTCCACCGCCACTTCTCTGGCCCGGTCAGTCGATCACTGGGTGGCAGGTGAATGTAGAGGTGGCGCAAGAGCTGCAGAAACTTACGACGGGGAAGTGCAGACTATTTTATTATTTTTCAACATTGGCAGCTTAAAAAAAATAGATTATCTCAACTGCCCCCTCCCCCCCTTTAACCTCTCTTCCTAGTTGAATAATTTGAGCTATAATTGTCAATGGAAAGTTCTATATTTTCGGAAGGTATGGTATTCATGATATGGGGTACTAATCACAGTTATGCCGCATACTGAATAATGTCTTGAATAATCAAGTGAAAGGAAGACTTTCTGATCCTCCATTATGCTTAGTTGTCTACTAGCACACAAACTGCTTCTCATTACACATGCATCCAGTTGCTTCTGATGTCTGAACGACAGTTCTAAAAGAATTAAAACTTATAATTAAGCTCCAAGTCAATGTCTTTAATGTTAACTATTAGCAATTTTCAAATACACTAAAGAAATTACTTGATTTAATTTTTTACATTTTGCTTCTTGTTGTTTGAACAGCTGTAGCCCCCCCCCTTCATTCTCTGAAAAATATTATCACATTCAGTTCGCAGTTTAGATTTGTGAAATGTGATTAAAGTGACAATAATTGTGCTCCTTTAAAGCACACTGTGACTAATTACTTCCCAGGTTTCTTGAAAAATGCTGCCAGGAGACTCACAATATTTTTAAGTTAACCCCTTAGTGGCCAAGCTTTTTTGTTTTTTTCTATTTTTGTTTTTTCCTCCCCCCCCCCTTTTTAAAAATCGTAACTCCTTTTATTTATTGATCGATCTAACTATATGAAGGCTTGTTTTTTGCGAGACGAGTTGTATTTTTCAATGGTACTATTTAATGTACCATATAATGTACTGAAAAACTTTTTAAAAACTCTAAGTGGAGAGAAATAGAAAAAAATAACATTCCGCCATCTTTGTTGTTTCTACGGCACACAAACTGCAACATAAATGACATGATACCAAACTTATATAGTCTTTTTTTTTTTTGCTGTACTACTTGTATTTTTTTTAAGATATTTAATTTTTTAAAATTACTTTCTGTCTCCATATTCTGCGCACAATAACTTTTTTTACTTTTCCGTCGACATAGTTGTGTGAGGGCCCATTTTGTGCGGGACATCCTGTCGTTTTCATTGGTACTATTTTTGAATACATACAAATTTTTAATCACTTTTTATTACATTTTTTCTTGGAGACAGGGTGACCCAAAAAGCGTATTTCTGGTGTACTTTATTTTTTTTTCCAGACGACGTTTACAGTGCGGGGTAAATAATGCATTACTTTGATAGATCAGACTTTTACGGACGCAGTGATACCAAATATGTATTTTTTGTTTTATGATTTACATTCTTTTTTTACTTTTTTTTTTTACAATTTGTAAAACTTTATTGTTCTTATTTTTACATTTTCTTTTAGTCCTCCTAGGGGACCACAACATGTGATGCTTTGATCGCTCCTGCAGTATGATGTAATGCCAGAGCATTACACTATACTACAATCTGACAGGAAGTCTATCAGGCCACCCCACGGGGATGGCTTGATAGACATACTGCCAAGACAGCCCTGGGGCCTTTCAGAAGGCCCCCAGCTGCCATGACACCCACCCGACTCCCTGCGATCTCATAGCAGGCGCTGTGGGTGAAGTGTACGAGGGATTTAAATCCTGCTGTTAGAATTGACAGCGGCATTTAAAGGGTTAACAGCCCCAATTGGCAGTGCGGCTTGTCGGGGCTGTTGCTAACAGGTGTAAGCTGTAAGAAACAGCTCACACCCGCGATGTATGGAGGGAGGTCACAGCGCGATCTCCCTCCACATATGTCCTGCAGCTGCAGGATGTAAAAACACTATAGGGTGGTCACTAAGGGGTTAAAACTCTTAGCAGCCGTTTTGCCTCTGTGTGCTATATGATATTTGTAAAACACATTTTGCTGTGCAGAATCTTTCCATAGTCTTTCCATTGCTGTACTGTAAAATTGTTACCAAGTGGCGGCTGCGTGTCCTCTTGGGGCGGCAGGGCGCTGAGGGTATGGGTGGCTCGTCGGCGTGGTGCTGTTGGTGCGCATCACAGTGTGCGCACGCACCTGTAGTCAGCCCCATGCATTAGCACCTTTTAAATTGGTGCTGTGGGAGTCAGTGTCTCCCTCTCTCCGCCCCTGGGCGGAGGCTTGTGTTGTCTGCTTGTTCTGTCATATCTGCCAGGTTCTCCCATCTGCCTTGGTCTGCTTGTATTTTTCTGTTGGTTGTATCATCTGTGTTTTTAAGGCTGGCAGTGACCTGAATTCACTGCCGGTTATTTGGTTTCCTTCAGCCTGCTAGCATCCTGCCTCTGTTGGTCTCCAGCGTTGTCAGCTTGTTCTGTCATATCTGCCAGGTTCTCCCATCTGCCTTGATCTGCTTGTATTTTTCTGTTCGTTGTATCATCTGCCCATCCTGTCGGTATTCTACTGTGTTACATCTTGGTACGCCAGTGTCCTCTCTCGGTCCCTACTGAGAGCAGGGACCGCCGCCCAGTTGCCTGCCTGGGGTTAGCCAGGAGTGGAGGCAAGTAGGCAGGGACAGGGGGTTGCGGGTAAGTTCTAGGGCAACCTGGGCTGGCGTACCGGTGGGTAGGATACCGTAACAAAAATAATATACTATATATTGACTTATATTTTTTGGCGATGATCTGAAAAGTATAATGTTCCAACCAATAAGCATGCAGCGCTCACAAAGGTACTTTAGTGGAATTTGCCAGTTCCCCTACAGATATTCAACTAGTGCAGAAGGAGCCTTAACACAGCGGTAAAAGTCCTGAGAACGGGATGTTCACTAGGCATTTTCAACTTGAAACAAAAGATGTATATTTTTTCTATTTTGACAAGAATTCTTAATTTAAACATAATTAGGCTGGTTTCACATCTGCATCACCGGCTGAAAATACTGTCCAACAGCCGGGCAGCTGGGCAGAAAGCGGGCGGAACCCATAATAGTCAATGGTGTCAACCCCAGCGCTGTTTGGTTCTTTTGTGTTGAAGGGATGATTATACACTAGTAACTTTTCTATGACTAAGAGCCACTCAGCTATGGCTCAAAACATGTTAGCAAATCCTCGACTGTTTTACCCCTTGCTCCTAGGCATATTCCTTTTTACAATTTGAGCATGCTGAGAGTGCATAGCACACGCTCTGGCTACTTATGAATTCCAGAAGCTTCTCATGAGCATGTTCTTTGGCTGTTCATCATTATTGCACACACTCTACTGAGCATACTCGGCATACTCCAGAAGCAGGGTTGAAAACAGAGCATGATGGCGCCCTGTGCAAAAACTCTAAAGCAGTGTATCCTTTATGCACAGTTGTGCGGCATTGAAATTGACGCAGGAACTGCAAGTACCTGTACCAGTCAAGTAACTATAAAGCCAGTCCCGAGTGTGATTATTTATGGCAATATCTAGGATGGAGGAGGATGAAGGAGATCTTCCCTCTACAGACTGTTCATGATTGTATCAGCTGGACCAGGAGCTCTGTGCTATCCAGGAGGTCACATGATTCACTCTATGATGTCATGGCTTAGCCTGGGAGTAATCAAACAATGTGAAAATCAATATGCCTATAATCCATCAAGATAAAATAAAATTTATATTTTTTTCGTCTAATCTGCAGAGTGCTGGAAAATCCTCCTTTTTTTGCTATCCTGTAATGCTGAAGCAGAAGCAGTTCTCTCTTATTTGCACCTTCTTGAGCGTGTGATGCTGCTAATTAGATCCAGTGGTTGGTAAGCTGACACAATTACCGAGTTTCGTTTGTAAATATTTTACACATGATGACTAACGCCTAAAAAATTACCATGAAAAGTTAATATTAGGTTCTACTTTAATCAGATAAGCAATGCAGCTATGTACTTTGCCGATATTATACTTGCAGGTCTGTTTGTGGATAGATTGGTGTGCATATGTGCAAGTAGTTATTAAAAGATGTTCATTTGTAGTCTTTTGAACCCCATGCATAACATAACATAACATCTTCTGTTCTATATTAAACAGGTATTAGTGTATCTTGACGCCACCGGAAGCTAGGGATTTAACAGGAGGAACGCCCCTGTCCCACCCCTAGCTCCTGATAGGGTCAAGGCAGCAAAGTCCTACCAGATTGATTAGTGCCAGCGATGAAGCTTTAGGCTGAAGTTTACTTTTCTTCTTGGGTTTACATTATTACCAGTTAATGCTGCCATTTTTCCGCATGTAACATGGCAGCATTTACATGTAATAATGTAAGGCTAACAAGATGTTACCATGCGGCGGTTGCTGGTCCTCCCGGGGCGGCGGTGTGTGTGGTCCTGCGGTCTGGGCGCATCCCCCCGGCTTGTTGTCTGTCTGCTGGGTGTGCGGGTACCAGGCTGGTGTGGGCGGCGTGGTGCTGGTGGCGCGCGTCGCCGTGTGCGCACCTGTGAGTGCAGCTGCTGCTCACGGGCTCCCTTTTATTTTGTTCTGTTGGGAGTTGGCTGTCTCTCTCTCTCCGCCCCTGGGCGGAGGCTTTTGTTTAAAGGTTGGGCAGAGTCTTGCAATCACTGCCAGTTATTGGTTTCTCTCAGTGTGCTAGCTAGTCTGCCTCTGTTGGTCTCATGCTCCTGTCTGCTATACTTTGCTATTATCCGCCAGGTTTTTCCATCTGCCTCAGTTTTGCTTAGTGTTGTTCGTGTTGGTTATTTCCATCTGCTTTTTCTATCGGTATTCTACCCTTTCCATCCAGGTAGCCCAGCGTCCCTTTTTCGGTCCCTAGTGGGAGTAGGGACCGCCACCCAGTTGCTCGCCTGGGGTTAGCCAGGAGTGGAGGCAAGTGGACAGGGGTTGTGGGTGAGATCTAGGGCACCCAGGTTGGCATATCAAGGGTAGTATACTGTAATACAAGACAAGTAACGTTCAGCCTAAGGCTGCAGCAGTGGCACAAATCTATCCACAAGCTGCAGCTAGCAGTGCCCGTGCAGCAACCCTCCCCCCCACTTCCCCCCTTACATATGTAAAGGGTAAGAGCTCATGCTTCCGTCCCGGCAGCCAGCTGTCACGTCCGTGCCGGACGCCGACTCTCTGCTTCGTCCCGTCAGCTGGTTCTGACCTCCCTGCCGCCGTCTCTATCTCCCCTGAAGCCCATTCACAAGTTGAGAGTTCCCAGTCCCAATACTGACGCTGTCCACTACCCCGGCCATGAAGGGAGGTTGCGGCAAGGATCGTGCTTGTGTGCCACAGCCGGCGCCAAAAGCGCTTACTGCTGCTGCTACTCCGTTGTGCCCTTCCAGGACCTGCAGGCTAATAAGCTCTTCAGCCAATCACGTATAAGGGGCGTCACCCCCTGTCAATCTTGACTCCACCAAGACTTCCTGGTGGTGTCAAGATACACTAATACCCATTAAATATTGGTCCCAGTAGAGAACTTGTCAATGTAGTTGAAACAGTTCCATAACTTGGCACTACACAAACTACAGAAGACAAGCAGATGGCCAAAGTCATCCGAAAGACTTTGTAGGACACCAGAATTATGTACCACTTTTGATGAGTAGAGGGTCCATCATATAAAAAGTGAAACTTCTATAAAAAAAAGCACTTATTAGTTTTTTTCTGCATAGCTATCACAATTCTAGTGCCATATGTAAGCCTGTCATCTGCTTGTGTCTTCACAAGAGGACACATTACATATGTTTAGGCTTCTATGAATGAATAGCTGATGTTTCTTCATAGTGTTCAAGAAAACCACAGTGTTTCCATGATGTGTTGCTTTACAGTTAGCGCCATCCTGCGGGATCCACTAAATAATACATCAAAGCAACGTTTTTGGCATCTATTTATTTGATTTAAAGGGGTTGTCCCACGGCAGCAAGTGGGTCTATACACTTCTGTATGGCCATAATAATGCACTTTGTAATGTACATTGTGCATTAATTATGAGCCATACAGAAGTTATAAAAAGTTTTATACTTACCTGCTCCGTTGCTGGCGTCCTCGTTCCCATGGAGCCAACTAATTTTCGCCCTCCGATGGCCAAATTAGCCGCGCTTGCGCAGTCCGGGTCTTCTCCTGTCTTCAATGGGACCGCTTCTGCAGAATGCCGGCTCCGTGTAGCTCCGCCCCGTCACGTGCCGATTCCAGCCAATCAGGAGGCTGGAATCGGCAATGGACCGCACAGAAGCCCTGCGGTCCACGGAGACAGAGGATCCCGGCGGCCATCTTCAGCAGGTGAGTATGAAGACGCCGGACCGCCGGGATTCAGGTAAGCGCTGTGCGGGTTGTTTTTTTAACCCCTGCATCGGGGTTGTCTCGCGCCGAACGGGGGGGGGGTTTTAAAAAAAAAAAAAAACGTTTCGGCGCGGGACAACCCCTTTAATAATGGGATGCAAAAAAACTAAAAAGCTTTGAATCGGAGTCATAATATTAGAGCCCCCCATCACTTCTTCATTATAAAAGCTTAGCAGGGACATGAACCATTCTGTGGGTACATATTTTAATCCCGATTAGATTCTTTTTAAACTTATAGTTAGTAATTTTCTAATAATATTCAACCTACATAGTATGTAAATGCACTGAGACCCAATGATGTATTGAGAGTATCTGCTTCATTGGATTCTATGTCACAGCGAATCAAGAAGGAGGAAATACATAGATAGCACAGGCAGCGATAATGGCATACAGTCATGAATACAGTCTGCAAGTACCTCAACGTAAAGGAGTATTCCGGTTGTAGAGCTAATTTTTGTTTATGCAATCAAGCAGCCATCACCTACTTATCCTGTCCTCCAATTTGGATGTTTCCCCGCATCACTATTTTGCAAGATGGGCGCCGTATCCATGCTGACATGCAGCTTGAAACTACATTTCTTACAATTCCCCACTGTGTACTTCCATCCTGTACATGTCCCCGATAAGCGCTGCCCTGCTACTGGTCAACAATCTGGTCCTGAGAGTTGAATAGAAAAATGGCCATGTCTACTGAGCATGCCCGACCTGGAATGCCAACAGGTCGTATTCAGGGCAATCTGGAAATAACCGCTAAAGTTAGGCACCAGGAGAAGGTAATGGTTTATAGAGCAACAGACACAAAATCCAAAGCAGAACCGCATTGCAAACTTTAATAACATTTGATTAGCATTCATCTGACAGAAACTTTGTATAACTGGAAACCCCTTTTAGTAAGTGTTGATCTGAATATAAACAAAAGTTATTGCCATGCACTAAGTTCGCAGGGACACAGCCCAGGTATAGGGGATCGGGTGAATATAAAACATACCTCTCCAGACTGCCCATTGAGCACCATAATGTAGTGTATGGTGCTGATAGAGGCCTTTTAAATAGTAGGGCCCAAGAAAAGATTTTGAGAATTTCCATTAAAATCCAACTCCTTTTCAGTGCAACTTAAAACATGTAGCTCAGGGGTCATATATGATCATTGGAGTCGGGGGAACTGATGTTCAGATGGATCAGGAAGAAAGTAAGCTTTAAGCAATTCTACTTTGCCTTGAAATTTACAAAGATAAACGTTTCTCTGTGAAATCACCCTGGGAGTGGGTTAGCCAGCATAAAGTTTCTTAGAACACAGTAAAGACCAATGGGAAGATTTATCAACAAGTCACCAATGTAAAACTGAGGAAAAGAGCCAAGGATACAACTGGTGTCGCTGCTGTTTAGTTTTTAGTTGCTTCTCTTTTTTAGGATGAGGAGGGCACGAGCGGTGTGCCTGATGGATGACAAGATATGGGCTATTGAGCAACCTGTCCTAGTTGTAGCACTGATCCATCCTATTCAATAAGACTGCTTTGCAGTGATAAAGCAACTGTGTCAAATGAATGGATATTTAAACTTGCTCCAATGAGACACGCACTTCATGACCTTCCTTACGCCTGAAAGCATCTGTAGCTTGCCTTCTCCGTAACATTTGATTTCTTGGTGTCTGCTTTACTGCATTCTAATTCCGGTTCTTTCTTCTGTTCTCCTGGTCTAATTGCTTCTCTAGCTCTAGTTCTGTTATTGACTCTGTCCTTATTTGAGGTATCACCTTGGTAGGCTCTCTTTTAACATTGGCTATTGCTAAGGAACCTCAAGCTTAAAGTTTTTAAGAATACTTTAATGTGAAGGATAAGTCTTACTTATCGCCCAAAGGAAATATAAAATATAAGGTGTATATTTGAGTTTCCTTTCCTGTTCCTCAGGAGTCAGAGCAGGAGACACTGGTCCATCTTAATTTAAGTCAATTCCAGTATATGTATCTACCCGAATAGGATATCACTTTTTAGAAAGACTGACATTATATAGCCATTGAGTAAAGGGGTCCTTTAGCTTTTAGATGTTTCCTGCCTGAGCTGGAATCCCATCTTTGCTCATTTGCAGTTGATCCGTAAGGTCTTCAGACCCTTTCACTTTTTTTCACAAGTTTTCCCCATCACTCCATCACACTGTAAATTTAGCTATGAGGGCCTCCTATTTCCATTGATCATCTTTGGGATGTATCTACACCTTGATTGGAGTCCACTTGTGGTAAATTCAGTTGATTGGACATAATTGTAAAAGACACACCCCTGTATGTATATTGTCTAACAGCCAAAGCAAGCCATAATTAGTGAAGAGCTTCCTGTAGAGCTCATAGACTGGATTGTGTGGAGGCACAGACCTGGAGAAGGCTACAGAAAAATGTTTGGTGCATTGAAAGCTCTCAAGAGCGTAGTGGCTTTCATGATTCTTAAAGTTTTGAACAAGCAAGTCTCTTACTAAAGTGTAAAAGTTAATAAAAAAACAAAACAGGAAGCCAGTGCATGACAGCCTGCGTGAAATACGCTGTCATGCGCAGACCTACACGATCACAAACGCAGTAATAAGCCCTCCACACGCTGGTTAAACCAAACTGTCACGTGAGACCGGCCTAAAGAACATTGTTTCTGTAATATCTAATATTTGTACGTTTACTTTACCATAGCTAGTTAGATTTAGTTACGTATTGTATGTCTTAAAAAGTGCGCAATTTACTTCGATGCATTATAAGATGCCCAACTTTGAATACATCTCTTGCAACTCATGTACCTTGTGTCCAATAAAAATGACTAATAAAGGGAGAATGCAGAATTCTCGCAGCGGGATGCGATCCGTGCCCCTGCAGTGACCCGCGGCTCCCTCCTCTGGTGTCTTCTCTCTGCTCTGCAAAATAGGACATGCCGCGATTTGTTTACCGTGTGAGTTTTCAGGCAGTCTGCATAAACGAATGCAATCCTATGGCAGTGTGCACAGGCGGAAATTCTGCGGGAAATCTCACCGCAGAATTTCCGCCCGTGTGCATTCGCCCAAAGTGTGCCTTTTGCTATAAATTGCTACTGCACTGTTTAATATACCTTATTAGGATTTCCTTTCCATGAGGCTTCAGTTAACGCTTTCCCTTTACACATACCCAGGTGGAATTTTGTTATTCTGCGACATTTGCAATGGTGTTTGATTTACTGTATTTACAACCCAAATAGATAACTACGAGCTGCACGCAGGCCTCTGGTGTGTAGACACAATGTGGATTTGCCCCCAGCCAAACACATTTCTGGTGGAAAGGGAAATAAGGTATTAACACTCTAACAAAAAACCAAAACCCCCAAGGAGTCTGTAGAAATAGAGAACTAAATGCATTGTTAATTACAATACTTATTATAAAACAATTAAAATGGTATTCCCGTTTTAAACAATTGTAGCATATGCTTGGAACCTGGTGTCTGGTGTCTGTCATTGATGTTTGGAGATCCGTTCTACGTGGAATAGGATGGCGGCACAAAACACATGGAAAGCAGTTCCTCAGACTTCCTTCAGAAATGTTTACCTTCTCCAATCTGATTCTACTTTTAATCTAAATGTTGCAGTTTCCTGAGGGAGAATGCTAGAAACTGTATGTAGATTTAATTGGGAAAAGGATCTTTTCACCCAGACAGCAAGAAAGCAAAACCAGCAATATGTTGAGATTATGCACTAGGCGACTCCTGGATTAACCTGTAATAAAACCATGTTTTCTTGCTACTCTTCATGTTCTTACTATGGATGGAGGGATGTACAGTAGTTATGCAGTTGAGTGCTACAATCAATAGTACAAGTAAATCTGTCCTAGATTTTCTTCAAAGAAAAATGCATTTTTCTCCACTTATCAAGTTTTTTTTCCCCCTCTCCCCCCTCCCTCCTAAACTGTTCACACACTCTAAGGGTGCTTTCACACAAGCGTGTGCCGTACAAAGGTGCGCACCCACGTACGTGCACAAACACCCGTGAATGCAGCTCCGTGCCCACTGCCTTCAATGGAGCCTCGGCTGCTGCTGGCGGCTCCATTGAAGGCAATGGTCTGATGGCACCCCTGCATTATTTTTCAGGGAAGAGCTTTAAATATAAGCTTTTCACTGAAAAACAACCTTTTTAGTGTAAAAAAAATAAATAAAAAGATAGAAATATACTTACCTGTCTGCCGCTGCCATGACCCCCGCGGGGATGAAGAACACATCTGCTGCATGCGGCAGATGTTTTTTTCATCCCCGCGGGAAATAAAGTATTCCCGGCTGCACCTGCCACAGATGGGGATAGGGGATCCAGCTACCGGCATCCCGTAATTGTTTTTCAGGGAAGGGCTTTAAATATGAGCTTCCTTGAGCTGCCGGGGCTCAGCCACGTCCTCTCTGCTCTGTCCCCAGCTCTGCAATGCAGTTCTTTGAGCAGGCGAGGATTTAAAATCCCCGTCTGCTGAAAGAGCTGCTTGTGATTGGCTAAGGTGCTCAGCCAATCACAGGCAGCTCTCACTGAATGAAGGAAGGTGAGTGGTTTTTTTTTTTTTTTTTACATTACTTTGCCTTGTTTGTCAGGGAAGGGCTTATATTTAAGGGCCTTCCCTAAAAAACAATTACGGGGTGGCAGCAGTTGGATCCCCTACTGCAGCTGTCATCTGTGACAGCTGCGGTAGGGAATTCTTTATTCCTCGTGGGGGATTTAGAATTCCTTTGCTGCATCTGTCACAGATGTGACAAGTGCAGTCAGGAATTCTTTATTCCCCGCGGGGATGAAGAAAACATCTGCTACATGTGGCAGATGTGTTCTTCATCCCTGCGGGGGACACGGCAGTGGCGGACAGGTAATTAAATTTTTATATATATTTTTTTTTTACACTAAAAAGGTTGTTTTTCAGGAAAGAACGTATATTTAAAGCTCATCCCTGAAAAACAATTACGGGGTGCTGGCAGACCATTGTCTTCAATGGAATTGCCAGCAGCAGCCGCGGCTCCATTGGACACAATACATGCATTCACTATAGTCACGCATGTCCCATCTTTGCAGCCGCACGCCTGTAAAGCACAGGCATGTGAACACACCATAGGGAATGCATTGGTTCTAAGAGACGCATGTTTTTGTGCGTGCATATGCATGCACAAAAAACACGCTCGTATGAAGCCACCTTAAGAAACTGCTAAAATCTGTCTTGGTAGACAAAACAGATTAACAGTTTACTGACAGGTCAAATTACATGCTGCACATAGAAGTCTACAAAGAGGAGAGGTTGGAGGAGGAAGAAGAATCCCAGTAGGAAAAGGCAGGGACACACACACACACAGATGGTGCAGCAGCTAATAGTGAGTGTTTTTCTGCCTCACAGCTACTGCATTCATATCTACACTGCTCAGTAATTCTCTAGAATGTCCCACATGCTTCTCCTGCTATGTATATGACAAATAAAAAAAAAAAGCATGATCTCCTCTTCTGTGTACAGTATATGGGAGACATCATAGCAACTACTCTCTACTCACCAGCTCTGGGAAAAGTGAAAATTAGAGATGGTGCTTGGTGAGGGGAAAACTGGTGAAAAATGCAGGATAATAAGTAGAAATAGTGTTAGCTCTCATGTACATACACATGGCAGCTTATTCTGAAACGTCACCTGAAATGACAAGAAACTGTTTTGCACTAATAATTGTGTTTATTTATTTTTTGTATCACATTGTATCATGTAGGTGCATGGAAAGTTCTGTATAAATAATGATTCTAATAACAAATAATATGGGTGATTGATTTAATCTCATTCCAATTTATGGAATCGGCAGGATTCTTCCTGTGCTGTGACAACAGATTCACAAACTCGTGTGAGATAGTTGCCAAAATGCTGATGGAAACATAGTATTGCAAGTCAGCCTGTCAATGAATAGGAGATCATGTAATACCAAAACGGCAGCCATCCTAAGTGGGGCACTTCCCTGTATGTAATCTGTATGCCCTGGTGGAGGAAATGGACAATTCTCAAAGTAGTGTATTTGAAAACTTATGTACATGTGTGTAATCTATCCAAATATTTATACATCTATTGTATTTTTTTTACCCTGTTCCCCTGAAAAGACATACCCTGAAAATAAGACATAGCAAAATTTTTCTGGATTTTTGAGGATGCAGAATGCTTTTTCAGTATTTTTGAGGATGCTTGAAGTATAAGCCCTACTTCAAAATTGAGCACTATTTACAGTTAATAAAAAAGGACAATATAAATAGTTTCCAGGCAGCTGTACATGTAAAAATGTACAATCTATTGGAGCAAAAATTAATATAAGACGCTGTCTTATTTTCGGGGATACGGGGTTATCTTAGGCTAAGTTATCTTAGGCTAAAAAACAAAATATCCAAAGTGTAATTTATAATATTTGTGTTTCCTTATGTGGCGAAGGGATGTGTGAGCCTCTTCAGGTACCAGGGGCGACTGTGTCCTCTGCACTCTCTATATCAGTGTTTCTCCACCAAGGTTCCATGGAACCCAGACAGCAGTTCTGCACACGGTCTCTTGTTCCGAACCCTGGAATCGGGTAAATACAGAGGACGCTACAGTCATAGTTGTGACCGGGCCTTACATTCTAGGTGGGTACACAAACCCCACTGTCACGTCAAGCCCTCCAGGGCCCGATTCTCAGGGTATTGACGCTCGAAGAATGTCTTACCGCTAACCAGCCTTTGGATGCACTATGTTGCATACAATAGCCTGACTCTGGCTGATGCCATAACCCGTGCATGGTCCTGAAGATGCGAGTGCGATGCGATGCAAGGTCTCCCATTGAAAACAAGCTATAAAACATTCTATTTTAACACTTTTTTGTTTACCACTTAATTTCATATGTGTTCCTTCATAGTTTTCATGTCTTCAATATGAATCTAGAATGTAGAAAAGCCATGGAATGAAAGTGTGTATCCAAACTTTTGACTGATACTGTACATACAGCCATTCTTAACACCACAGAATGTAGGGTTACATCATTGCAGCATGGTACTTAGCGCAACAGGTCGTAATCTTACATCATGTGGATGGAGTGGGATCAGAAGCTGAGCCCGTGCCATCCGGTAGTGGGAGCTGTTACCGATAGCCGGCCTCCAACTGCAACAGCGGAGGTACATAAGGACAGTGACGCCCTGCTGTTAACCCCCTAAATGCTGCGATCTATATAGATTGTGACATGTAAAGGGTTCACAGAGAGAGGGCACTCCCTCTGTGATGTCATTGGACCCCCGCAATGTAATTGGGTTGCCATGGCAACAGGGCACCAGATACAGGCGTCCCGGCTTTTATTGTGCAAAACTGGAAAAACCTAAAAATATTTTTGGGATCGTTGTAATTGTACTGACCCACAGAAAAAAAACGTATTATGTCATTTAGGGCTTATTTAGATGACCATATATCGGCTCGGTTTTCACGCCAAGCCGATATACGGTGTACTTGTCTGCAGGGGGGTGAGCATGGAAGAGCCAGGAGCAGGAACTGAGCTCCCGCCCCTCGCCACTATTTGCAATGGGAGGGGCGGGACGGGGCAGAGCTAAACGCAGGTACTTAGCTCCGCCCCCGCCTCGTCCCCTCCTATTGCAAATAGTGGAGAGGGGGCGGGAGCTCAGTTCCTGCTCCTGGCTCTTCCATCCTGTCCCCCCTGCAGACAAGGACACCATATATCGGCCGGACGTGAAAACCCAGCTAATATACGGTCGTCTGAATAAGCCCTTATGATGTACTAGCTGATATACCCGGCTTCGCCCAAGTTAATTTAGTACTGGTGTTTATCTGGTGTTCACACGGAAAATCATATGAAGTCGTGGTTACTTTAGAGATACCGGAAAAACATATGTTCACCATTTTGCATAGTTCTCTGCGTTACCCAGGAAAACCATGTGGAGGTAACCATGCGACATTTCCTTTATATAAAATGACATCAAGAAGTGAGAGAATTAGATTCCATACGTAAAATTTGGACGCTAATTCTTTTGCACTTAGAATTGAATAATCGAGTTGGGACCCATTAACTTTTCCTATTTATGACATAATCAATGCCCGTTCCAAATTTCATGTTTCTATGACATCAAGAAGTGAGAGAATTAGATTCCGTACGTAAAATTTGGACGCTAGTTCTTTTGCGCTAGAATTGAATAATCGAGTTGGGACCCATTAACTTTTCCTATTTATGACATATTCAATGCTTATGGCAAATTTCATGTTTCTATGACATTGGGAAGTGAGATTTAGATTATGTACGTAAAATTTCGACGCTATTTCTTTTGCTCATAGAATTGAATAATCAAGTTGGGACCCATAAGCTTTTCCTATTTATGACATAATCAATGCTCGTGCCAAATTTCACGTTTCTATGACACCGGAAAGTCAGAAAATTACATTCCGTATGTAAAATTTGGATGCTAATTCTTTTGCGCATAGAATTGAATAATCGAGTTGGGACCCATAAACTTTTCCTATTTATGACATAATCAATGCTTGTGCCAAATTTCACGTTTCTATGACACCGGAAAGTGAGAAAATTACATTCCGTACGTAAAATTTGGATGCTAATTCTTTTGCACATAGAATTGAATAATCGAGTTGGGACCCATTAGCTTTTCCTATTTATGACATAATCAATGCTCATGCCAAATTTCACGTTTCTATGACACCGGAAAGTGAGAAAATTACATTCCGTAGGTAAAATTTGGACGCTAATTCTTTTGCACATAGAATTGAATAGTCGAGTTGGGATCCATTAGCTTTTCCTATTTATGACATAATCAATGCTCCTGCCAAATTTTGAGTTTCTATGACACCGGGAAGTGAAAGAATTAGATTCCGTACGTAAAATTTGGACACTAATTCTTTTGTGCATAGAATTGAATAATCGTGTTGGGACCCATTAACTTTTCCTATTTATGACATAATCGATGCCTGTGCCAAATTTTACGTTTCTATGACATTGGGAAGTGAGAGATTTAGATTATGTACGTTAAATTTCGAGGCTAATTCTTTTGCGCTAGAATTGAATAATCGAGTTGAGACCCAATTACTTTTCCTATTTTGGAGATAATCTATGCTTCTGCCAAAATTGATGTTTCTACAACATCGGAAAGTTGGAGAACGTTTGGCAAGTCAGTGAGTCAGTCAGTGAGTCAGTGAGGGCTTTCATCTTTATATATATAGACTAGCTGATATACCCATCTTCACCCGAGTTAATTTGGTACCGGTGTTTATCTGGTGTTCACACGTAAAATCTTATAAAGTCGTGTTACTTTAGAGATACCGGAAAAACATATGTTCACCATTTTGCATAGTTCTCTGCGTTACCCAGGAAACACCACGGGGAGGTAACCATGCGACGTTTCCTTTATATAAAATGACATCAGGAAGTGAGAGAATTAAATTCCATATGTAAAATTTGGACGCTAATTCTTTTGCACTTAGAATTGAATAATCGAGTTGGGACCCATTAACTTTTCCTATTTATGACATAATCAATGCCCGTGCCAAATTTCAAGTTTCTATGACATCGGGAAGTGAGAGAATTAGATTTCGTACGTAAAATTTGGACGCTAGTTCTTTTGCGCTAGAATTAAATAATCGAGTTGGGACCCATTAACCTTTCCTATTTATGACATATTTAATGCTTATGGCAAAATTCATGTTTCTACGACATCGGGAAGTTGGAGAACTTTTGGCGAGTCAGTCAGTGAGTCAGTGAGGGCTTTTGTCTTTATATATATATAGATGATTGAGGCTGTAATAAAATAAAATAAAACACAATGTCAGAATTGATGTTTTCTCTCCCTGCTCTCAATAAAAAATAATACAAGTGTTACAAAACATTGTATGCACCCTAAGGCCTCCTTCCCACGAACGGATTTCCGCCGCGTAATTCGCGGCGAAAATCCGCTGTGTTGCCCGCAGCTATTAGGTTCTATTGAACCTAATAGCACAATGCTCACGATGCGTAATTCCAGCGCGGAATTACGCACCGCGATTTCTCCCGTCCTCACCCGCAGCATGCTCTATTTTCTGCGGGTGAGGACGGGCTGTACGCACTGACGGCTTCCATTGCAGTCAATGGAAGCCGTCCGTTCACGCTATCTCCCGCTGTAACCAGCGGGAGATAGCGTGAAAAAACGCTTTCCCGCCCACCGCCGCGCGTCATATGACGCCAAATGACGCGGCCGGCCGCGTCACGTGACACGGCCGGCCGTGCACGTGACACGGCCGGTGACGCGGCGGTGGTGGGCGGTGACGGGCGGTGACGCGGCGGTGGTGGGCGGGGAAGCGATTTCACGCTATCTCCCGCAGGTAAGTATAGGGGCTCTGGGGGGGCGCCGTGACGGGCTTCACTGCGTAATATTACGCGGCGGACCCCGTCACACTCGTGGGAAGGAGGCCTAAAATGGCTCCAACAAAAACTATAGTTCGTCACACAAAAAAACAAGCCCTTATACAGCCAAGTCAATGGAAAAATAAAGTTATGGTTTTTTAAAAGTGGAGATGAAAATCCCTCAAAAATCGTTGTGTCCTAATAGCCGAAATAGGCAGTGTCCTTAACCCATTAAGGACCAGGTGCGGTAAATATACAGCGCCTGGTCCTGGGCTTAAAGCACCGCTGATAGTAAAATTACGGCGGCGCTTTAAGCCTCCTGGCTCTGCAATCAATTAGAGGCAGGACAGGTCATCAGCTGTTATTGACAACTGATAACCCGGAGGAGAAGGAAGGAGGAGTTTTTAACCTTTTCCTTCCCTGAGTACACAGCACTCAATGAGCTGGGACTTGACAAAGACCCTTGTGCTTAGAGTTGAAACGTTGTATGGGCACAATAAAGACATCGCTTTAGCTTAATTCCCTGGAGTGCTGCTCTTCTCTATTTCGTTTGGCTGTTGTACATCTGATCCAGGGTCCAGGATCGTGTTGAGCGTGCACCTTACATTTGAGATCATCCTTCCTTTCAAGTTAAGGTGTTGTGAGTGCTGTGGCAAATTGACTATCTTTAGAAAGTGAAAGTACAGTGTAACTTTCACTACAGGAGTCGTGGAGTCATGTGACCGCAGGCATTCCCTGCTGCAGCAGAGCTGGGAGGATCATACTAGACCCTGATCAGCTCTGCCTGTGACAAATTTCACTACAGGGGTTGCTTTCCCCTGTAACTGGGGCTCCTATGAATGCCTCAGCTACAGTGGGAAAGTGTCAGATAAAAAGGAAAAAAAATGAATGTCCCTCTCTATGACGTCATGGGGGATATAGATAGTAAAAAACATGATTACATACATCAGTAAATAAAAATTACAGTAGAAAAAACAATATATACTTAAAGAAAATAACACAAAGCCGACGCCAACCAAAACCGTCGCCGTATGCGCCCTGTAAACCAAAACCATACATACTATAAATCAAAACGTCTGAAACAAATAGAGGAACCCGTTCTCATACTTTATTTTAGCATAAATAGACTAAATAAAAAAATTACTATAAGTGTTAAAAAAATCAGTTTTTTTTAGCATTTTACCCCCAATAAAACTAAAAAACAGAAAAAAAAGTAAGTGAAAAAGATATTTTAAAAATTGCCCTATATGTCACAGAAAAAAAACACAGTAAAAATAATTTTGGTAGCTAAAGGAAACAAAATACAGCAGTAAAACCACCACATGGGTAAGATCCCTGGTCCTTAAGGGGTTGTCCAGCCACGCAGGGGGAAATTTTTTTTTATAATAGTAATGCTTTCCTTTCACTATGCATTGTAGAGCACAGCATACAGGGGTTCAAACCAGCAGGCAGATCAGCTGTATTGTCTGTTTCTTACTTTGTAATCTGATGCTGTAAGTCGCTGTCAAAGATGACGCAATTGTGCTGCATTCCCACAATGCCCTGCGCTTCTCTCCTCTGTGTGCGCGCTCCCGATAACATCAGGACACACTTAAGTGAAAAGCAGTGTCTCCTGGCCCTGCCCAGCTCCCGCCCACCTCCACTGAACTAAAGGTCAGTCTCTCTTGGTCCCGCCCATCTACATTGAACGGAATGGTCAACATTGCAATGAATGGGCAGCGTTAGCAGAGCGGCCCATTCATAACAATGTTGACCATTCAACTTTAGTACCACATTTCCAACCACACCCCAAAACCACACCCAGACCAACAGTGCCCCCCAATAGCATCCCTAGCTGCAACTGCACCCACCCAATAGTATCCCCAGCAGCAACAGTGCCCCCCATAGCATCCCCAGCAGCAATAGTGCCCCCCAATAGTAGCCACAGCAGCATCAGTGCCCTCCCCAATAGCCCAAGCGGCAATAGTGCCCCCCAATAGCAGCCCTAGCAGCAATAGTGCCCCCCCAATAGCCCAAGCGGCAATAGTGCCCCCCAATAGCAGCCCTAGCAGCAATAGTGCCCCCCCAATAGCAGCTCCAGCAGCAATAGTGCCCCCCCAATAGCAACCCCAAGCAGCATCAGTGCCCTCCCAATAGCATCCCCAGCAGCAACAGTGCCTACCCAATAGCAGCCCCAGCAGCAATAGTGCCCCCAATAGCATCACCAGCAGCAACAGTGCCCCCCAATAGCATGCCCTGCAGCAACAGTGCCCCCCAATAGCATCCACAGCAGCAACAGTGCCTACTCAATAGCAGCCCCAGCAGCAACAGTGTCCCCCTAATAGCATTCCCAGCAAGAGTGCCTCCAATAGCATCTCCAGCAGCATTAGTGCCCCCCAATAGCATGCCCTGCAGCAACAGTGCCCCCCAATAGCATCCACAGCAGCAACGGTGCCTACTCAATAGCAGCCCCAGCAGCAATAGTGTCCCCCTAATAGCATTCCCAGCAAGAGTGCCCCCCAATAGCATCTCCAGCAGCATTAGTGCCCCCAATAGCATCTCCAGCTGCAACAGTGCCCCCAATAGCATTCCTAGCAAGAGTGCCCCCATAGCATCCCCAGCAACAACAGTGCCCCCAATAGCATCCCCAGCAGCAAAAGTGCCATCCCAATAGCATCCCCAGCAGCAACAGTGCCCCCCCAATAGCATCCCCAGCAGCAAAAGTGCCATCCCAATAGCATCCCCAGCAGCAACAGTGCCCCCCCCAATAGCAGCCCCAGTAGCAATAGTTCCCCTCAATAGCATCCCCAGCAGCAGCCGTGCCCCCCAATAGTTGCCCCAGCAGTAATAGTGACCTCCAATAGCATCCCCAGCGGCAATAGTGCCCCCCATAGCACCCCTAGCAGCAATAGTGCCCCAATAATTGCCCCAGCAGTAATAGTGACCCTTAATAGTTGCCCCAGCAGTGGTAGTGACCCCCAATAATTGCTCCAGCACAAATAGTGACCCTCAATAATTGCCCCAGCAGTAAAAATGACCGAAAAAGTTGCATCAGCAGTAATAGCGACCCCCAGTAATTGCCCCAGCATTAGTAGTGACCTCAATAGTTGCCCCAGCAGTAGTGACCCCCATTATTTTCCCCTAGTAGTGATAGTGACTCCCAATAATTGCCCCAGCAGTAATAGTGACCCTCAATAGTTGCCCCAGAATAGTGACCCCCCAAATAGTTGCCCCACCAGTAATACTGCCCCCCCAATAGTTGCCCAAGCAGTAATAGGGACCCCCAATAGCTGCCCCAGTAGTAATAGTAACTCACAATAGTTGCCCCAGTAGTAATAGTGACACCGCACGCCCCTGACATTGCACCCAGTAGCAATAGTGCCCCCCAATAGTAGCCCCAGCAGCAATAGTGCCCCCCAATAGTAGCCCCAGCAGCAATAGTGCCCCTCCATAGCAGCCCCAACAGCAATAGTGCCCCCCCATAGCAGCCCCAACAGCAATAGTGCCCTCCCATAATTTCCCCAGCAGTAATAGTGACCCTCAATAGTAGCCCCAGAAGTAATAGTGACCCCCCAATAGTTGCCCCACCAGTAATACTGACCCCCAATAGTTGCCCCAGCAGTAATAGGGACCCCCAATAGTTGCCCCAGTAGTAATAGTGACACCACCCGCCCCGACACTTCCCCCAATAGTAATAGTGACACCACCACCCCCGACATTGCACCCAGTAGTAATAGTGACACCACCTGCCCCCTGACACTACCACTAGTGGTTAGGGTGACACCACCCGCCCTCCCACACTGCCCCCAGTAGTAATAGTGACACCACCCACCCCCCCACACTGCCCCCAGTAGTAGGAGTGACACTACTCTCTCTCCCACACTTCCCCCAGTAGTAATACTTACCCTTCAGCTGATGACAGTTGGCTGGGGGACACTGCTGTCAGGATCAGTTTTAGCGCGGCCTTCTCAGTGAATTGCGCATACGTGAAGAGTTGCACGTTCCCGAGAGCCAACAAGCGCTACTGCACCTGCGTGACAAGAAAAGAAGACCGGAAGGAGAACTTGTCATATCCAGGGATAATGGAATAGTAAGAATAGGGGGGCGCTCCTGTTGGTAAGTACAGTGGTGCATTGGCTTAAGAGTTTAATTTGTTCCGTAACAGAACTCTTAAACCAAAACCCTCTTATCTCAAATCAATTTTCCCTATTGAAATGAATTGAAACGCCATTAATTCATTCCGGAGCTCCCCAAAAATAAGCCCTAACTACACTACATGGAAAAACCAAACATCAATACTCACCTATCGTCTGCGTTCTGGTACTTGTGGGGGCTGCTGCTGCGTCCTCGTTCTTCTCCTGCTGCAGCTGCTCCTGCTGCCTCCTCCTGCTGCTGCATCCTCGTTCTCGTCCTCCTTCTGCTGCGTCCTTGTTGTCCTCCTGCTGCTCCTACTGCCTCCTCCTGCTGCTGCGTCCTTGTTGTCCTCCTGCTGCTGCTGCTCCTACTGCCTCCTCCTGTTGCTGCGCCCTCGTTCTCCTCCTGCTGCCTCTTTGTCCTTCTCTTGCTGCTCCTGCTTCTTGCTCATACTTCCTCCTCCTGCTTTTTCCTCCTACTCCTGCTGTTCCTGCTTCGTCTTCCTTGACCTCCTGCTTCTTTTTCCTCCACCTACTGCTCCTGCTTCCTCTTCCTCCACCTACTGCTCCTGTTTCTGCCTCCTCCTCCTCCTGCTTCCTCCTCCTTCTCTTCCTGCTGCTCCTGCTTCCTCCTTGCTGCCCTGTCCTTGTCCTCCTCCACGCCAACAGAGCATTTCTTTCTGGAAGTGGGGCTGGAATTCCCCGCCTCCAGCAAGCTAATGCTCTGATTGGTTAACCCAGTGCTGGCTTTCATTGGCTGACACGGCACTGGATTAACCGATCACAGCCCTTCAATTACATCATTGAATGGCTGTGATTGGTTAACACAGCGACGGCTTTCATTGGCTGACGCCACGCTAGATTAACCAATCAAAGCATTAGCTTGCTGGAGGCGGGGAATTTTAGCCCCGCTTCCAGGAAGAAATTCTCTGTCAGCGTGGAGGAGGATGTGGCAGCCTGCAGCAGCGCCTTAGACCATTGCGAGGACCAGAATGCTGGTGGTAAGTGAGTATTAACCCCTCCCTTCCCTGAGCCTCAGCTTGCGAGCTTCTTGACTTGCGGGCAGGCTTGTAGCCCGGGTTTTTGCTCCTAAATCAGAGCAAAAATTCGGGAGAGAGCCTGCTCGCAAGTCAAAAAGCTCACAAGCTGAAGCACTTGTAACCCAAGGTACCACTGTATATAACTTCTGTACGGATCATTTACAATGCACATTGTATATCACAAAGTGGTTTGTAATGGACATGCAGAAGTGCTTACAAACACTTGTCACAGCTGGACAACCCCTTTAATGGGTTAAAGAAGTATTCCTTCCTACCTCAGACATTTATGGCATATCAATGTGTGATAGATGTGGGTCTCACCTCCAAGACCAGCACCTACCTGCAGAATAGATGTTTCAATGTCTCCCATATGAATGCATAGAGCCACAGATATGCCTGACCCCTCTCCGTGCATTCTCCACCTGGATGGAGCAGCCTAAAGCTACATTCACACTTGTCACAGCGTGTTTTATCCATGGATGCAAAGCGTTTCTTATACAAAACCACCTCACATCGCTTCTGTGGAATTCCGATCCACAAGCGCGTTTCTCGTGCGATACAGGATCGCACGTGTTTCCCATTAATTTCTATGGGAAACCGCATGGCATTCGCATGCACATCGCATGATATGCGAGAGCCATGCCATGTATTTAAGCTCCCATTGAAAACAACGGACAATGTGTCCCGGGGGAACGCGAAAAAATAGGACATGCACAGATTTTTTTTACCTAGCAGCATCACTGTGAGGGAAAACATCATTCATCTGTATGACTCCATTCAAAAGAATGGCGTTCATATTTGCGCGTGGACCCCTAGGGGACCCTTTTTCACGTATCCTGTGCAGCGGTTATACTCTAAGGTCTTGTAAAATTTGTGCGCACAATATGCAGCGAATAGAACGTATTGATTTCAATGGGTGCCTTCACATGAGCGTATTTTGCACATGCATTTCGTTTGCGCTAAGAAATACACAGCATGTAATACTTTTGTGCATAATGTGCATAAAAATAGCGCATATTGAAGTAGTTAAACTTAATTGCCCATTGAAATAAATGAGAGCATGCTTGTGTGCTTTTTTTAGGCATGCAAATACGCAGGGTATGTGCGCTAAAAAAATACAGTAAAACACACAGAGGCGTGCAAAAACGTAACATACATAGCGCAAATTTGTGTGGAAATACGCTTACACCTGTGTGATCCTGCCCTAAGGGGCATAATATTCGCTGTGTATTTACATGACTGAAAACTATGTTCATGTATATTGCCCGCCCCAATGTGTTTTTGTGTGCGCAAATACATTGTGTATTTGTGCACTCCTGAAAAAGCGCATTCATTTTGTGCGCAAATATGCAGATTTCCAATGTAATATGCAGCGAGATATGCCTCACTGCGTATTCTTTCACACCATCACACATTGTGTGAAAAAACAAGCTCATGTGAGCGAACCCAATGGGTCCGATTCACTGCGCGTTTTCTGCGTGCAAAAATTGAGAGCGTAAGGGCTCATGTCCACGGCCGTATTTTTACCGTATCACACGTGTTGCACGGCTGCGTGATACGTGGTGAGTGGAGTCAATGAAAGTCAATGGACTTTCATTGATCCATGCACATGTTCGTGTGAAGACCACATGTCGACCCGCATGAGAAGTAGATGGCGGCATGCTGTATTTCTCTGCGCACCCCGCACCGTGAGCCCTGTACATTGGTATACGCAGTCCATATGTAATACATTGCGTTTGGGAAGCGTTTTCATACCTAACATCACTATGAAACCGTGGAGAATTTACTAGATCAGTGAAACGCTGCGGGGAGATCGCAGTATGTTACGTTCGCCGGCAGGAGCCCTAATACACGTCAGAAATACGCTGGTGCGAATGAGCCCTAAATGTATGAGCTGGGAACACCTCTGACAAGGCTCACAGAACTATCATCACCCGGCTTCTCCAGGGATTCTGCCTTATGCGGCCATATATAATCCTGTATATATGTCCCCATATATATGATGCTGCCTATATGTCCCTGTAAATATAATCCTGTATATATGTCCCTGTATATATAATCCTGCAGATATGTCCCTATATATATGATCCTGTATATATGTCCCTGTATATATAATCCTGCAGATATGTCCCTATATATATGATCCTGTATATATGTCCCCGTATATATGATGCTGCCATATGTCCCTGTATATATAATCCTGCAGATATGTCCCCGTATATATGATGCTGCCTATATGTCCCTGTAAATATAATCCTGTATATATGTCCCTGTATATATAATCCTGCAGATATGTTCCTGTATATATAATCCTGCAGATATGTCCCCGTATATATGATGCTGCCTATATGTCCCTGTATATATAATCCTGCAGATATGTCTTTGTATATATAAACCTGTATGTATGTCCCTGTATATAGTGGCTTCAGGGGGAGTTGGGTGACAACCTGCAGGAGCTGCAGTGGAGGTCATAATGGTTGTCAGAAAACTGCTGTATTGATAGAACTGAAGGGCTGCAGGGGGTCTCACAGTCCTGTCAGGACACAACTCTCCCTCTCAGGGCAAGCCCTGCACCTTGTGTGAGGAGATGTGTGTCCAGCTCCTGCCGGCAGCTGGGAGAGAGAAAGGCATGGTGTCCTGACCGACTCTGAGGAGACTGGAACCTTTGAGGGATCTGACTGAAGTACACGGGAGCCATGAGGGGCACTGACTGAAGTACACGGGAGCCATGAGGGTTCTGACTGAAGTACACGGGAGCCATGAGGGGCTCTGACTGAAGTACACGGGAGCCATGAGGGGCTCTGACTGAAGTACACGGGAGCCATGAGGGGCTCTGACTGAAGTACACGGGAGCCATGAGGGTTCTGACTGAAGTACACGGGAGCCATGAGGGTTCTGACTGAAGTACACGGGAGCCATGAGGGTTCTGACTGAAGTACACGGGAGCCATGAGGGGCTCTGACTGAAGTACACGGGAGCCATGAGGGGCTCTGACTGAAGTACACGGGAGCCATGAGGGGCTCTGACTGAAGTACACGGGAGCCATGAGGGGCTCTGACTGAAGTACACGGGAGCCATGAGGGTTCTGACTGAAGTACACGGGAGCCATGAGGGGCTCTGACTGAAGTACACGGGAGCCATGAGGGGCTCTGACTGAAGTACGCGAGAGCCATGAGGGGCTCTGACTGAAGTACGCGGGAGCCATGAGGGGCTCTGACTGAAGTACGCGGGAGCCATGAGGGGCTCTGACTGAAGTACGCGGGAGCCATGAGGGGCTCTGACTGAAGTACGCGGGAGCCATGAGGGGCTCTGACTGAAGTACGCGGGAGCCATGAGGGGCTCTGACTGAAGTACGCGGGAGCCATGAGGGGCTCTGACTGAAGTACGCGGGAGCCATGAGGGGCTCTGACTGAAGTACGCGGGAGCCATGAGGGGCTCTGACTGAAGTACGCGGGAGCCATGAGGGGCTCTGACTGAAGTACGCGGGAGCCATGAGGGGCTCTGACTGAAGTACGCGGGAGCCATGAGGGGCTCTGACTGAAGTACGCGGGAGCCATGAGGGGCTCTGACTGAAGTACGCGGGAGCCATGAGGGGCTCTGACTGAAGTACAGGAGAACCATGAGGGGCTCTGACTGAAGTACACGGGAGCCATGAGGGGCTCTGACTGAAGTACGCGAGAGCCATGAGGGGCTCTGACTGAAGTACGCGGGAGCCATGAGGGGCTCTGACTGAAGTACGCGGGAGCCATGAGGGGCTCTGACTGAAGTACGCGGGAGCCATGAGGGGCTCTGACTGAAGTACGCGGGAGCCATGAGGGGCTCTGACTGAAGTACGCGGGAGCCATGAGGGGCTCTGACTGAAGTACGCGGGAGCCATGAGGGGCTCTGACTGAAGTACGCGGGAGCCATGAGGGGCTCTGACTGAAGTACAGGAGAACCATGAGGGGCTCTGACTGAAGTACACGGGAGCCATGAGGGGCTCTGACTGAAGTACGCGAGAGCCATGAGGGGCTCTGACTGAAGTACGCGGGAGCCATGAGGGGCTCTGACTGAAGTACGCGGGAGCCATGAGGGGCTCTGACTGAAGTACGCGGGAGCCATGAGGGGCTCTGACTGAAGTACGCGGGAGCCATGAGGGGCTCTGACTGAAGTACGCGGGAGCCATGAGGGGCTCTGACTGAAGTACGCGGGAGCCATGAGGGGCTCTGACTGAAGTACGCGGGAGCCATGAGGGGCTCTGACTGAAGTACGCGGGAGCCATGAGGGGCTCTGACTGAAGTACGCGGGAGCCATGAGGGGCTCTGACTGAAGTACGCGGGAGCCATGAGGGGCTCTGACTGAAGTACGCGGGAGCCATGAGGGGCTCTGACTGAAGTACAGGAGAACCATGAGGGGCTCTGACTGAAGTACACGGGAGCCATGAGGGGCTCTGACTGAAGTACGCGAAAGCCATGAGGGGCTCTGACTGAAGTACGCGGGAGCCATGAGGGGCTCTGACTGAAGTACGCGGGAGCCATGAGGGGCTCTGACTGAAGTACGCGGGAGCCATGAGGGGCTCTGACTGAAGTACGCGGGAGCCATGAGGGGCTCTGACTGAAGTACGCGGGAGCCATGAGGGGCTCTGACTGAAGTACGCGGGAGCCATGAGGGGCTCTGACTGAAGTACGCGGGAGCCATGAGGGGCTCTGACTGAAGTACGCGGGAGCCATGAGGGGCTCTGACTGAAGTACGCGGGAGCCATGAGGGGCTCTGACTGAAGTACGCGGGAGCCATGAGGGGCTCTGACTGAAGTACGCGGGAGCCATGAGGGGCTCTGACTGAAGTACGCGGGAGCCATGAGGGGCTCTGACTGAAGTACGCGGGAGCCATGAGGGGCACTGACTGAAGTACACGGGAGCCATGAGGCGCTCTGACTGAAGTACACAAAAACCATGAGGGCTCTGACTGAAGTACACAAAAACCATGAGGGCTCTGACTAAAAGGTACACAAAAACCATGAGGGCTCTGACTGAAGTACACGGGAGCCATGAAGGGCTCTGACTGAGGAGCCGGTGACTGTGAGCAGCCGTGCAGGTGCCGCCCGACACTGAGGGTGTGCGGTGAGGTGGCTCCTCCTCACACAGCCAGGGAGGGAGCTGCACTCTGCAAGTGTCAGAGAGCTGCTCCCAGCAGGGAACCACAAGGACACACACGGTGGGCTGCAGCAGGAGCTCCTCTACACCTGGCCGAGCCCCGCACACCCCTTATCCCTCACGTCGCCATGGAACTAGCTGTAAAGTTACTCGTCGCCTGTTCCCTGTACATGCAGGCAGCCGGGGACTACGACGGGAGGTAAGCCTGCCACCCCCTGCGTAGGACTACAATCCCCAGCACGTCCTTGCTTCTATAGCTTGTAGTCTTGCTTCTTATCACACGGCTTTGATGTGCAGATCTGTGATGTTTGTGCACCTGGGGATATATGATACATAGGTGGGTGATGGTTACCTGGGGTCTGTTCACACTGCGTCAGGTGGACGAGGGGCTTCCAGGCTGGGCTGCAGCAGTGACAAGGATTACTCTGGACTGTCCGGAATCAGTTTGCACTTGTATAAACCCTTTAGCAGCTAACGATCAACCCAGAACTTCAGCGCAGCCATGTAATCAGCGGGGATTGTGCAATAAGTTGTAACGGGAATGTATCTGCTAAGTATAACTATGCTTCCATGTTTAGTAAGTATGTCTCCATGTACAGTTAGTGTGTCTCCATGTACAGTTAGTGTGTTTCCATGTACAGTTAGTGTGTATCCATGTATAATAACTATTTCCATGTACAGCTAATATGTTTCCACGTATAGTTAGTATTTTCCCAGGTATAGTAACTATATTTCCATGTACAGCTAATATGTTTCCACGTATAGTTAGTATTTTCCCAGGTATAGTAACTATGTTTCTATGTACAGCTAGTATGTTTCCATGTATAGTTAACACGTTTCCATGTACAGTTAGTATGTTTGCATGTACAGCTAGTATGTTTCCATGCACGGTGTTATCAGACAGACCTTCTGATTAGCTATTTGATAAATCCATCAGATCTGTAGGATCTATCTGGCATTAGTCGTACAGAAGTTTCCAACCGTTGTCGGCTCAGGTCTATCTAAGTGATACCGACCTTCTAGAACCTCTGTAGACATGACTGCACCTTCCCCATCAGCTAGTGACAGGTGACAACCTTGTATTGTCCATCACACTATTTTAGGACACCCCGGGATGATCCCATAGAAGAGCTCACTGCTACTAGAACAGACCAGTATGTAGTGATGATAAGGCTGAGGGGTGCGAGGTGTTTGAGTCCGCCCAGCAGATGTGCCTGTGGAATGAGGCGTGCAGATGTGATGACAGATAGGACACCTGCAGCTTCCAAGGCTTGTGCACATTAAGGAACAACTTCACTCCCCCAGGATAGATTCCTAGGAGCTTTCTTGTGTTCTCCGTCCGATTTAAATGCCCTTTGTTTAGATGGTTTTAGCTGACAGCACTATAGACTCTTCCTCATAGAACCAATGACTTAATAAGATTCTTCTATTACTGGCAAAGAAACGCAAGGACTAGTGCCAGCAGAAGCCTGGCAGAAGCTAGAAGACAGTAGAAAATGTAGGTTGCTGCGGTCACAAGGATGTGCACCCATGCTTGCAACTCTATCTTATCATTAAATTAAAAAGCGTTGTCCGGTTGTAACTTATTTATGGCCTATATGCAGGATAGATCACCCATAATAGATCAGTGGGGGTCTGCTGCCTGGAACCCCCTCTGATCATCAGTTCGCTGGGCCAGTGTGCTCATGCATTGAGCCGAGTTTTGCAGGAAGCTGATAGCTCCGTTCTCACTACAGTGGCCAGATTTGATGTTGCACGCAAGTCTCCTATTCACTTCAATTGGAGCTTTGATTGTAATACCAAGTTTGTCCACTGCGATGGGAATGGAGCTGTTTGCTTCCTGCATAGACCAGCTCACTGCAGGAGCTTTCTGACCCAGGGAACAGCTGATCAGAGGGGATCCCAAGGGGCAGACCCCATTCAATCTACTATTAGTGGCCAAGTACAATTGGACAACTGCCTTCAAACTTGAAAAGTCAGGGTTAACTGAAGAGGAGAAATCTGTTGACCCCCACCCCTCAAAAAGCAAAAAAAAACAAAACAGACAATTGAGATTAGTGCAGACCATGACCTCAGACGGCAATGAACTTCTAAAACTATAACTAACGTATTCTGTTACTGGACAAAGTGGGAGTCAAATCAGTGGTGAGTTTTGAAGGTGCTACATGGCAATGGCTTCACCCCATCTCTATGGATGTCAGCTGCCTATTTAGTGCTTAGACCAAGATGATACAGAGTTTTGAGGGGCAATGTCTTGGAAAAAAGTAACAGATGTTCGTAGACTTTACCAACAAGTCCATCTCCTTTATTCTAGCATTGGTGGGTGTCCCAGCAGTAGACCCCTCATGTACTAGACATTGATGACATATCTAAGTGACAGTCGTCTGCTTTTCTATTTCTCTAAGAACTACTTCCAAAACTAAACTAAGATATAAACTGTTGCTTGTGGAGTCCGTTATCTGAACACATGCCTGACATGGAGGACTCAGTGTGGTCAGCAATGCATTTATTTCCCATGCTAAGGGAATAGTGTGCCTGTAGGGTCCTCTTAAAACCCTGTAAAACCACTGTTTTGTTAGGTTTAAATGAGGATTACTCCATTCATGTGAATTCTGTAGACACAGGAACTAGCAGAGCAGCTTCAAGGATCTTGCAGAAGTTCTCCTATGTCTAAGCCTCCTTGACCTCCATGAGGATGACCTGAAGAGCGTGGCCTGAGATGTTCTGCCTAGCTCCAGCCAAGTCTGGAATTGTCCTTAAGCAGATGTCTACTACATATTGATACATACTGTCGTTATCTTGCTATTATTTCTTAAATAGTGACTGATGCGCTAAACATCTGATGATTTGGAGCCTGCGTGTCCATCGGGATGCCTACCTCCTAAAAGTGTTCACTACCGACTACTCTGTGCTGGTCACGGCTTGTGTTTTATTCTTCCTATCTTGGACTATCTGCAGTTGGGACATATAATAATGAAATACGGTTGTTGCAGGTGGCACTGTGTTGATCAAGCCCCAGATATAAAGGATACACTTGTTAGGAAGCCTTTGAGCAGTTTATGTCTGGGTGAGGAGCATTATCTGAGCAATAAGCCTCTCAGTTTGCCTTGGGTTAGGATATTGTTACAGTCTTCATCTGTAATAAGGACAGTATATTGTTTGCTGTCAGTCAAGTGGAAACTCAGAAAAACGGAAATTAGCTAAATATGATGGAACACTGATGTTCATGAGATAGCAAGTATTGTCTGCTTTTTGGTAACGGGATCACGTTCAGCTGGACGTTCTGGATTGGGTTAGTAAGTTCACGCTAGACATTTTAGTAGTCAGGATGGAGAATTCTTAAAGGAAGATGTAACCACGAATGCAAGAATGACCTGAAGATTACAAGATCAGTTCTGTATATAACAGTCTTATCTGCATTGGAGAGGAGATTCCTATTGTATCACCTGGAGGTGCCATACCTGGTTCTAGATGGAGAGAATTCCTTGAGACTTTACACCATCTATAATGACGTAGTGCTGATGCCTTACTCTACCGTAATAACATGATTCATCTCTTATGCTTATTTGCTGAAACCCGTTCATTCAGCGGACATCCCGTCTGTTAGCGAGCCAAGAAGCCTCAGTGACATGGCCATAAGTCCACCCTTCTGTACGCCCATACAGCTTCCTTCCTGCACCTGGCTTCTACATCATACATTTTCCGGTCAAGGTGAACCATTGGCTTCTGTTGGGCTTTGCTTTAGATGACAAGTTATTTTTACTCATGCTCTTTAGTATGCTTTGCTCTGCTGGATGTTTAAGTTGGCTTTCAGTTCTTGACCTGGGCCAACAAAAAAATAGAGGATATCCAGTGGATGAGCTCTGACAGCACTATAATAAGTATTGATTGAAAAGGCAAAAATAGATCAATTTTACCCATCCGGTTCACAAAAATGTGCATTGCCAAATCTTTTTTTTTCCTACATAGTGATATATAGGGGTTGATTTGAGCCAGTACCAATCAGATACATGCTCTCTCGAATGCGATGATCTGGGGGTCTATGTTGTCAGTGTGACTAATGGATTTATATGGCGCTCTGAACAGGCTTTGCATATAGTGTATATACAATAAACGTAATATATTACTGTTGTATTGCTAATTTTATGTCTATATACATTTTAAACCGTGTTATGCACTACAAGGCATATAACATATGGCTGAGAATTTCCTTCAACACAGTTAAGGGTCAAAATGTTAAAAACAGGGTGGTGGAGTCCGAGTCAGTAGAAATGGTTCAAAATAAAATATATATTAGGGTGCATTCAGACGACCGTATATCGGCCAGGTATTCACGCCGGCTGATATACGGCGTCTCTCTCTGCAGTGGGGGGAGGAGGAGGCTGGAAGAGCCGGGAGCAGTGCTATGAGCTCCCGCCCCCTCTCTGCCTCCTCTCCACCCCCTCTCCGCCCCTCTGCACTATTTGCAATGAGAGGAGGTGGGGCGGGGCTAAGTGGCAGGAATTAGCTCCGCCCCATCCCGCCTCTCCTCATTGAAAATAGTGCAGGGGGGTGGAGAGGAGGCAGAGAGGGGGCGGGAGCTCAGAGCACTGCTCCCGACTCTTCCAGCCTCCTCCCCCTGCAGAGAGAGACGCCGTATATTGGCTGTGCGTGAAAACCCAGCCGATATACGGTCATCTGACTGCGCCCTTAAAGGGATTGTCTGGTTGTTGGACTACTGTTTATTAACTTTAACTACAAATCTGTTAACATAAGAGATGCCGCCGGACTCGCCTGTCCTTTTTGCTGGAGATCCAACACTGCAGTCTCGCAGTCCTCCCAGTATTTGTTTAGGAACAGCTGCCACCTGATTGCTGCAGCCAATCACAGGCCGCAGTAGTCACTTGCCATTCTCCTGTGCTGAGTTGCAAGAAGCCATGATGCCAGGAGAATGGCACCTGACAGCTGCGGCCTCTGATTGGCAGCATCGGTCTGGTGGCATCTGTTCCCAAACAAAGACCAGGAGTGCTACGGGGCTGGATCACCAGCGAGAGGATGGGCGAGTACCACTGCTTCTGGTATTTAAATTCATTTGTAGAAATACTTTTAAAAAATCCAACAACTGGACAACCCCTTTAATATTTTAAAGGGGTTGTCCGACAGGTTGTTTTTTTTCTAACACGATGTACCCACTTCTGCCTTCTCATTTACAGGCTATATAGTAATCAAAGAACGCTATGTAGAGAATGCAGGACGTGGCACTGCCGTTTCCTGCATGGGAACTAGGGATCGTGTGATCGCCAGCGACCCTTGGTATGTCGGGGCTGCATGATTTAGCATGCAGACCCCAGTCCAGCTCTGCCAATGAATAATGGCACCGTAGGGGGGTGTTGTCCCCTGTGACTAGGGGTTCCTATGGATGCCAGACTTCCCGTGTAAGGGCTTATTCAGACGACCGTATATCGGCCGGGTTTTCACACCCGGCCGATATACGGTGTCCCTCTCTGCAGGGGGAGGAGGCTGGAAAAGCTGGGAGCAGTGTACTGAGCTCCAGCCCTCGCCACTATTTGCAAAGGGAGGGGGGCGGAGCGAAGATCTGGAATTTAGCTGTATGTCATGAAAAAAAGCAGCAAAAATAATTTTGGCAGCCCAAGGAAAAAAAAAATAGGGTCATAAAACCACCACCTGCGTAAAATCGCTAAAAACTGTCTGGTCCTCGAGGATCAAAACACTCTGGTCTTAAGGGGTTAAAAAGGAGCTGAATCAGTGGTAGAACAGGAGACATACAGTATAGTGACATGTACAGCGCCAGCTGTTCCTGGAGGGAGGTCATCAGTCTCCTGGCAGTTCCTTTATCAATGAAGTACTGATAACGTGATACTTTAAATTACGCTGAACCTTTTGATTAAAGTGAAGCCGCATATTGATATTGGCCTCAAAGCTAAGATAGCAGATATGAGCGATTTTACATAAATGTGGTTTTTGTTTTTTTCTAAAGTCTCGTCATTACCCATACTTGTAGACGGACACAAGAGTATTCCTGATAGTCTTAAGGCCTCTTTCACACGGGCAACAGTGATATCCCTACGAGAAAATCGCAGCGATATCGCATCTGTGTTCTGTGCGATATTGCTCTGTTTTCTCAGAGATTTTGTGTCGCTACAAAGTCACACGACTTTGTAGCACTCTTTTGCCAGTTTTTTTGGTGGGGATGCTTGAAATATAAGCCCTACCTCGAAAATAAGCCTTAGCTGCATTAAAAAAAAAAAGAAATACATCACCTAAGAGGTGCTGTCCAGCAGCTGTCTGAAGCTGCCTGGCACTTGTTTGAAGTTCTAGGGCATAGCTTTCTCATCAGTTTGAAAAACCCTGCCTCCAGGAAGCACTGCCGATTGGTTCTTGAGTGCCGTGGCTCAGCCAATTAGAGCAGCACTTGATGCACCAATTACAGCTATTCAATGCATTTCCAACTTTTTTTATGCCGCAATTCTATAATACGCCCATAATAATTCCCACCCTCACATGCCCTTTGTATTCTGTCCCGGGACAGGCTATAAGGCAGGGGTGACCCGGCTCTGTGACAGGGCAGCTCAGAGCTGTGTACATTCTATAAGCTAAATCCTCATCTTGCGCCCCCAGATGTCCAGCATTGATAAGGGGTTGAATATCTCAATAGGAATGTAATAAGCTATATTGATATAAAAGTTCTTCTTAGGCTGTCGGTAGCCCCATCTATCCCAAAAATGGGTCACGTGTCCTGCAGCAGAAAGATGGCCACACATGCCCAGTCACCTTTCATTACATCACTCTCCACTGCCAAAGACTGTGTATGGAGGGGCGCCGCTCATGCTTGGCCGCTGCTCCAAACATCCCCTCTCTGCGGTTGTGTAGTGATGAGACAGACAGACAGGCAGTGTGGGAAAGGTTCTCCTTTTCACTTTTCCCTTTAATTTGCACTTTCTGTATCTGATCAGTGGAGCCACGACCCTTGTCCCCATGGTCAGCTAAATAAAGGGGCCATGGAGCTCCAGTAATTGCCATGCCCACCTCATTATTGACCACAGTGCCTCACATTTGGTATTGGCTTGGTCCGGTACTGCAGCTCACCTCCATTCAATTAAATGGAAAACAAAGGTAAATAGGGTTTAGTCATATGACACAAATACTGCGTGCGTTAAATGGACTTTAATATTGTAGGTAACGATAAC
This sequence comes from Eleutherodactylus coqui, assembly GCF_035609145.1. Classification (NCBI taxonomy): domain Eukaryota; kingdom Metazoa; phylum Chordata; class Amphibia; order Anura; family Eleutherodactylidae; genus Eleutherodactylus; species Eleutherodactylus coqui. The sequence goes on along the minus strand of NC_089843.1, from coordinate 161,143,489 downwards.
ATTGAGGAGGAGCTGCCGCCTTCATACTTCATTTTTTTTCTCAATACTTCAGGATGTAAGGAAAAGCTTTGGAGAGGTCATGAACCTGCAGGTACTTGTCGGCCGCGCTTCCTATGAGGTAGTATGGAATACTCTACAGAGAACTAATGTATGTGAAGCCAAGAGTCATTGAAATGTAGGCGAGGGGAAGATAAGATCTGCAGTCCTGTTGAGACAGGTAGAAGTCCTAGGAATGCAGATCCTGCTGTGATACAGTCATGGAGGGGCAGCAGTGATCTCTGAAATGTGCCCTGCACAGAGAGCAATTATCACATTGGCCATTTGCTGTCTGTGTTAAGTGTTTTGCATATAGCATGGCTCACAATACAGAGCGGTTGTTGCAGGGCTGTATGTGGCTTGGAGAAAACTGCAGCTGGCTGATTCATGGTCTCTTGCAGGAATGATGGCTTTTGATGGCTGTGGGGTCTCCAGAGGTGTCAGAGGTGACCTGCCTGACTAGAGCTCTCGGTATTGATCTACACTCCTCCAGGCAATGGAGCTGCCCACACTGTAGCTGGCTAGGGATGGCTTCAGCAATGTATTTCATAGTTTGGAGGATTTATTGCAGAATTGTTCTGGATGTTTTCTCTACAGATTATCTTTACTATTATGCTCAAAGAGGGAAAGTCATTGAAAAGAGGGGGGGGGGGGCTCTAAACTGTTTTGCTGCAGTAGGCAGACAGCTCCATACACTACGCAGTGGCTTAGGTTGGTACTGCAGGCTCTGTCCCATTCACTTTAATTGGGATGCTTTCACATGGGAGAGTTTCCCGAGCAAGTTTTGTCTATTGCAAGACGCACAAAAATGCAACCCGATTTTATTTTATTTTTTTTGCAATGGATGCATCTACATGGGTGCTTTTTCTCTCACAGTGATGCTATGAGATCAAAAAAAATCGCAGCATGTTCTATTTTTCTGTGAGTCAGCAGAATCCTCTCCCATTACTCCCAATGGGAGAGAAAAAAAAGATCACCCTCGTATGTGCATGCACGTCTTATCCGATTTAAAATTTTCCTATTGAAAATACATGTAATTTTAACACGCATGAAAAATGGCCGATCAGCGATGCAATGCGATTATTCTCACACACCGCATTGCACTCGCTTAGAAAGATTGCAATATTGCAAGCGTGATATCGGTCTGATTTTATACACATGTAGTGGCGCATTCAGCAACACATTTTACACATAACAGGCAGACGTTTAGGCCGCCTTCGCACATCCGAGAAAATTATGCAAGACCTGTGTGTTGTGAGACGCACAAATGTTGCATGAACCCCATTCTTTTGAATGTGGTCTTATACATGACTGATTTCTTCCCCTACATTGCGGGGGCTGAAAACACAATGGAAAGTAATAGAACCATTCACTGTCATTAGTGAAACCACTTTGCTGTCCATGTGACAGGGTTTCCGTTATATTTGGAGTATATAATATTATTGTGTACTCCTAATATAACAGAAGCGAACGGAAACCCAGTGGACACCACAGCGGTGCTTGTTGCACTAATGACCATGAATGGGTTCTGTTCCTTTCCGTCACGAGGCTGTTCTCTGCACATCAGTGTAACCCGCAGAAGGCATCACACATAGTGAAAGACTATATGGGAGCGCCCTTTATCACACCGATCAGATATAGTCCCATACTGTGAATACAAATACCATGTAATCTCTAACACATATAAACATTAAGTATATATATATCTCTCACACATACTGTACAGTGGATATAAAAGGTCTAAACAGCCGTGGAGTCCAGCAGCCACGCCACCACTTTAGGGCTCATGCCCACACCGTGTTTGCACCGCGTGTTACGCATGCGTCGCATGGCCGCGTGATACGCGGTGATTGGAGTCAATGAAAGTCAATGGACTTTCATTGATGCATGCACAAAAAAAAGATCGCAGCATGCACGTTCTCTGCATTCGGCGCAGCGTGAATCCTATACATTTGTATAGGTTGTATACGATACGCTGTCCATACGCAATATACTACATTCGGATAGCGTTTTCATATGCATCCCTGCTCTGAAACAGAGCGAGGATATTTTTAAAAAAATGCCGCGATTCTCCGTGGTGAGCCTATCTATCAGATCAGCTCTCACCTGCTCCCGGGCGGCGGCTCCCGCGGTGGAGATCTGCCGCAGGATATTGCTACGCCCGTGGACAGGCAGCCTATCTGTCTGGTATAAGAGAGGCCAGAGCCGCCGGCATGGGAGATACAAGGACCTGGGAGAGAGGAGTGTAAGCTTGTTTGTTATGTTTCAGCATAGGGAACCTGCCTTCTTATTATCTTAGACTATTGTTTCAGATGATGGCTGAGCATTTGGCTTTTTCCTGTTATGACATCAGCAAGTTACTTGATGGTGACTACTACATAAAATATCTATCCCCGTACTTGCTGGATACATACAGTGGTGTAGCTGTAGGGACGCAGAGGCTATAGTCGCACCCAGGCCGAGTGTCAATAAACTTAAAGGGGTTAGGGTTAGAAAAACATGGCTGCTTTTTTCCAAACCCAGCAACACCCTTGTCCACTGATTGCATATGATGTTGCAGCTCAGCTCCCATTCACTTCAATGGAGCTGAGCTGCAATACCACACACAACCCTTTGGACAAGTGTGGTGCTGTGTTTTGAAAGAAGGTAGTCATGTTTCTCTAACTCAAGACCCATCTTGGATATGTTGCGGTGTCATTCATTAATCTGCGGGACTACTGGACAAATCATTCTACACTACATTATCTGCCCAATTCAGGACTTTTTCACACACCGAGATTGTCGCGCGAGTTGTGTTTGATGTGATGGGCACAAAACTCGCACGAATATGAAATCCTTTCTTTTGAATGGATTTGCTCACACGAGCATTTGCTATATTTTGGCGTTCCCTCAGAACGCATCGTCCATTGTTTTCAATGGGACTTTGAAAGATGTTGCATGACACTCGCATGCTGTGTGATGCGATGTTTCCCATTAAAGTCAATGGGAAACAGTTGTGATCCGTTCACGCCTGTGAAAATTTCACAGTAGCGATGTGATGCGGTTTTTAACCAGAAACGCTTTGCATCACGTGTGAATATAGCGTGTTAGCAAGGGCAATATTGGGCCAAGTTTCTAGGCCCAATATCGTGCTCACCCGTGTGAATGCTGCCTTACTGAGTCACAATTGCTAATGATTATGTTGGGTTTGCACTACACCTCAGGCTTTAGTCAGACGGGCGTTTTTTCGTGCGATTTGCGGATCGCATGTCGGATGCGCATGTGCAAATCGCGTGACCGGGGGCGAAAAATCGTGGGAAAAATCTGCACCTAGCCGCGTTAATCGTCGCAGCAAAACACCCGTCTGACCGAAAAAAAGTCGCCGTGCGCATCAAAATGCGCATGAAACTTAGACTGGCCGGCGAAAAAAATGATTTTGGTGCACACATAAAACGCCGAACGCAGATAGGTGCGATCTGCGAATCGTCGTGTCCTATAATTTATCGCATATCCGCATAAAAAGCGGACATGTGACCGATACCATAGCGAACCATTGGTTCTATATATGCGCGAATCGCATGCGCGAAAAAACGCCCGTCTGACTAAGGCCTCAGTGTGCGCCCAGCCTTGCTGTCTCATGGTCCCATCTGAATTTCTAAACGCAACATTTAGACAGAACCCTGGTTGGAGCCATAAGCCTCTATTAGTCAGTGACCACAGTGGTCTCCATTTCATCTGGTTTCCATTCATTTCCATGATTTTTGCAGGATAGAATAGTGTGCTCTTATCAGTCTCTACATATAAACAGGAAGGATTTCATTCACTGAAAGCAAACAGAGATCTTGAAATGGTTATTAATTGACACACAAAGTTACCTGCCAAATTACATTCCTTAGAGTGTTGCAGGCAAGATAAAAATGTAGCAGGGGCTCTGAACCGCTCGCCGGGCTCACATGAGCGTATGTGTAAGACGCTGTGCGGGCCGGCGGTGAGCAGGCTATTGCGTAGGGCAGTGCGTATCACAGCGTATCACAGCGTATCTCACACCCGCAGTCTGACTTATTTATTTAGTGTAATTTCCTGCTCTGTCTTATAATGTAGTTGTGTATAAATGCACGCATACACAATGTAATTGTATTGTTTATTACGCACCCATAGAGAACAATAGTATTGCACATAATATGTGGTAAAATACAACATGCTGCATTCTTTTTTTTATGCAAGTATATGCAATAAAAAAGCACTAGTGTGAGGGGCTCAATGAAAATCAATGTACATTTATTGACTCCATTCAATGCACTGGCGTAACTATAGGGGATGCGGTTGCACCCGGGCCCACGCACTGTAGGGTCCCATAAGGCCTCTCTTCTCCATATAGAGAGCCCAGTACTATGAATAAAGCATTATAGTTGGGAGCCCAGAAGCTTCATGTTGCGCCTCTGATTCACTGCGTATTACGTGCACATACATCGCGCATGTAATATGTGGTGAACTGACGCTTCTGTGAGCCCGGCCCTATGGTGAATGTGAGATGAAACAATATAGCGCAGGACTCTTGCGTGAGTTTTACTAATGTGTCCATGAGTAGTATATTTATCTATCTGTAACACTTCCGCCGGGGCTTCATTTAGATGTTCTCCCACTTTAAATTAAGTTACAGCAGCTGTGTCTGTGTGATCTGTGGAGTAAAAAGATACAAAGTCTGTTACTGTTTACAGATATCATCTGGTTGTTACTACTGGATACAAAACTAACATTAACCTCCGCACTGCAGGCAGCAGCTCATGCAGCTTTATGTATACTACCCTATCTACCGTATATAAGATGGCTGGGCCATTGTACAGAGGACCCCTTGTGCCCCCCTACTTCCTCATGAATTGTAAGCTCTTGGGAGCAGGGCTCTCACTCCTATTGTACAAATTATTTCTTCATTTACTGCTATATGTAATGTCTGATTTTGTCTGCTCATGTTCCCTTTGAGTTGTAGAGAGGTGCAGAATATATTGGTGCTTTATCCAACTTATAAATATTAAAACATGGCTCTTATATTAAATGCAGGTCTGTGTGACACAGAAGGGTATGTACTGGGCACAGGAGATGGCATGGGTGAGGCGGGGATACCGGGAGAGGCACCAAATGGGCACATGTTGGCTAATAGAATGCTAGTTGCCCAGTTGCCTATGTTAGGTAATATGCATAAGCATTCATCTTTTAGCAATGCGGTGTACAACATGTGTTATCCAAACTGTATGTTCTATTATAGCCTAATCGTATGTCTCTTCAGTGTCTTAGGCCTCATATCCACGGAATCTGCGTGTTGCACCCCCAAGGATGATCCGCAGTTCAAGCCGCCCATAGGGAACCATGGGTGTCCACACTTGAATTTTGATATGCGGATTTGTTTTCTGGATTCCGAATGCAGAAAACTTCATTTTAGCGCAGTTCCCACATGGACAGCTTCCATTGAACTCAACAGAGGCCGTCCGATCCGTGGCCTGTCCGCAATTGATATTGCAGATGGGCTGCAGATTTTGTGGGAAAGCAGGAGTTAAATAAATAAATAAGTACAGGAGATGTGCGCTAGATGGCACTTCCGCACACATCTGCAGTACAGACCCGAACAGGTACGCAGGATGGTCAGCCGCGGGCAGGGTTGGATTCTGACCCACCCATGGACATAAGCCCTTAAGCTGCTTTTATGTCTGCGGAGGGGGTTCTGTTTTCTTGCTCCATTCGGGGAGAACGGGGGTCTGTCTTATGGCAGAACCGAACAGCGCAAAATGAACCCCATTGACTATAGTGGGATCCGTTCGGTTCCCGCTGAGCTGCCCAGAATTTTACCATGGAGTGCTGTTTCTTCTGCTATTTTGTGCTGGATCTGCGACAGAACCTCCAAACAGATGTCCAGCCTTAGTGACACGCAGAAATAGCACACTATGAGACTGCTGTCATCTCTAGGGCAGTCTTCATCAATGCTTTAGAGGTAGACCCTGATGTAAGGTCCCAGGAATGACATTTGTCATGAGTTGCACATGTTTATGTGGCATGAGAATTTGCTGCTGTCTTATGCCAATTCGGCAATCAATGTTATAGAAAATAATTGTACCCTTTTTCTCAACTCTGCTCATTACTCGTGTGTAGCCCTCTGACTAAGACCACAGCATTGAAGTTGACTTAAAGTTCAGTGGAGAAATCTGGTGCTGAACATTTCTGCTGGAAGCCCCACCTCATGATCAGCTGTTATAAGTCAGGGATACACGGGGTCCTTCTGATGGCACCCACATAATCAGCTGTTATCAGGAGGACCCCAGTACTTTGTAGTCCATTACCTATGCAACTTCATTAGAATCTGCATTACACAATGTCCCACTGGCGTAACTATAGAGGATGCAGGGGATGCGGTTGCACCCGGGCCCAGGAGCCTTAGGGGGCCCATAAGGCCTCTAACCTCCATATAGGGAGTCCAGTACTATGAATAAAGCATTATAGTCCAGGGCCCTGTTACAGGTTTTGCATTGGGGCCTGGGAGCTTCAAGTTACGCCTCTGAAATGTCCAATTGAAATAAATTGGCCATCCACTGATTTTGATGGACTCGCTATGTCCTACAAAGCGAGAGTAGTACCTTTTCTTTATACTCTAGATCAGTGTTCCCCAACTCCAGTCCTCAGGGCACTCCAACAGGTCATGTTTCCAGGATTTCCTCAGTGTTGCACAGGTGATGTAATTATTGTTGGTGCCTCAGACATTGCCGCAGGTGTTCTTACTATAGGATATCCTGAAAACATGACCTGTTGGGGTCCATGAGGACTGGAGTTGGGGACCCCTGTCCTAGATGGAAGACTTTAGGGGAACCTAATCTGTAGAACTTCAAAATGCCTTAGTGGAGTAATTTATAAAGTATTGTGTGAACTAGACAATCTGAACCATTTATTCTATACATTCTTAGGGGGGTCAAAGCTGTTGGACTCAAACTAAACATTGAAGGCATACCCAAACCATATGCACCTTTCAGCAGTTACTAGACATATTCTTTGCTGGCTATCTTGGTGAAAGCTATAGACTCGGATGGTAAAAGTCTAGTTTGTCTTGATATATTTTTCCAGGACATGAGATGTCTGCCAAGTCACATAAACATTATATAGTTGACAGATCTCTGTATCTAAAGTAGTCAGACAGACCGATTTAACTTATTCAAGGGACCTACAGACAACTTCCCAAATTACTCCTCTGGGTAAAGTTTTAGACATTGGGAATATTATTCATCTTTACACACCTTCTGCCATGTCTCTGATTTCTGCAGCGAATGGCCATCACACTCCTCCGGGCGCCAAACCCCTTAATGTTCTGACTCTGTGATCATTGTATCTCTGGGTTTCTCATATACCGTATGCACGCTGCTCCATTGAAATGAATATGGAAAAGATCAGCAAGAAAGATCATCAGAAAATATATAGACTCATCACACATTAGTGTGCCCGATCACCAAGCTCTGTAAATGTGGATCACCCAACAAACAAGCAAATATTTGTTTGCAGGCTAACTTTTTTTGTTTAACCCTTTCCCATCTAATTTGTATCCTCGTTTTCCTAGGGGTTACTCTTTTTTTGCCATTATACAACGGCGCTATCTGCTGGCTAAAGCCAGTACTGCATGAGGTGACACGTTAGCAGAGCGGCTGGCAATATACAGTAAGAAAACCCCGACGGGCGTCTTCCAACATTGGAGCTGTACAGCCTTAAATCATAATGTCTTTGGACGTCAGACAATGGATTGGAAAGGGTTAACCCTTTAATGAACAGGGTGTTTTGGTCCTAAAGAAACAGACACTTTTTATTGATTTTTTTTGTTTCTCCAGATGCCAGAATTATTTTTGCTGCATTTTTTTCCAGTGACGTATAGGGCTTCTTGTTTGATATATTTTTTCACTGACTTTTTTTTTTGCCGTTGTTTTAGTTTTATTAGGGGTAAAAAGGTAAAATCTTTTTCTTTTTTTATCTATAGTTATTATTTTAGCATAAATCTACTAATTTTAAAAATAAAGCACAGGACCATGGGTTCCTCATTTTCATTTTGGACGTTTTGATAAATTATTTGTCTAGTCATGGATTACAGGGCTCATATGGTGATGGTTTTGGTTGGCGTCGCGGTGGGTCATTTTCTTTTTTATACGTTTATTTTTATTTTATTCTGTAATTTTTTTAAACTTATCTTTGTAAATGTTTTTTTACAACATCTATGTCCCCCATGACAACATCTATGTCCCCCATGACAACATCTGTCCCCCATGACCTCTTGAGGTTCGTTCACATTGCGTTTTTTGTTTTTTTTTTGTTCAGATTTTTCCACTGTTGCTGAGGCATCCATAGAACCCCAAATACAAGGGGAAAACATACCCCTGTAGTAACAGTAGTAACTAACAGAGCTAGTCTGGGTCTGCTAGGACGCTGCAGCTCTGCCCTGGCAGGGGTTACTGGGCATTCACGTGATCGTGATCTTTACTACATAGTGCTCATTGAGCGCTATGTAGCCTGTAAAGGCTACAGACGAGGACCTGACCTGCTCCTGCTTCAGTGTAGGCGCTTTAATCCCATGCCGTATATTTACTATCGGCTGGGATTAAAGCCTAGAGCCAAGCACAATAAATTTACTGTGCTTGGTCCTTAAGGGTTTAAGCTGCAAGAAAAAATTATCAGTATTGGCAGAACATCTTGCCATGTGAACGGGGGTGCTAACAGCAATTATGGTACTGTATTGAAGATGAACAATTGTATTAATGATCATTTGTCTCCAATACAGCTGCCATTGACCTGCATAAAGGCCATGCAAATCAGCGCCGGTATTGTTGATTGGTGCTGTTGTCAGCCCATGTAAAAGGGCCTAGCTTCCTTGTACTTCACTCGTTTGACAGATATCGCTGTTACTCTGGGTCTCCTGTCTACATACATGTGATGTTGACATGTGTATAACATATCCACATTTGCCTCCTCTCGCTGTTTCTCATATGATGGTCTTGTCAGTGCTGTATATATGTGCATCGCCAGACTAGACTGAAGAACAAGTAATTAACCAATACAATTCCATTAGGTGAAGTAACTGTAAGCCCCATGTGCCAGGCCCAACGCTTAATCAACCTGCTCTCGGGTAATTAGCAGTTTCCAGCCATATTTATGTAGATGAAGCGCACCACATACTGTAGAATAGCATGGGACTACTTGTAACTCTTCAGTTCTGCGTTCTTAGTGGCACTCCTTATGTACCTTGTTGTCTCAGACAACAAGCTAAATGCATTCCAATCAAGTGGATTATTGCATTTTGCAAAAAAAGGTTCTTTCCACATTGCCAAGAGCTTTAATGTCTGGCCTGAAACTACTTAATAGGTTTCTAGAGAAATGTGACTCCTTTCACTTTGCTAGTGTTCCAAAAAATGTGCAATAAAGCAAAAGCCGTCTGATCAGACATACTGCTGTATATTGCGAAGGGCTCTGGGCTGTAGAAATACTGTCATTATTATAATAGTACAATATATGACACATTGGTATATATGCTAGACTGCTGCGTACTGTTTTTCATCCAATAGGTGTAATCCAACCATTAAAGGGGATGTCTGCTTACTGGACAATCCCTTTACAATAGGAAACCTTTTGTGAAAATGATAAACAGAAAAATACTTACCCCTCTGCGAACAGCAGCATCCAGCGCTGCAGCCCACTGCGGTCCCGGGGTTTGTTGTGACAGATGATGTCACAGGAAATTACGTCACTTTCGCAGCCAATGATAGGCTGCAGCGTCGCATTGTTAAACTCCTGGCATCATGGCGCTCAGAATGTGAGTGTGGATGGCAGGAAAACGGGCGGTGCAGTGGTCATCTGACTTCCTGCGACATCGTCTGTCACAGAAATCTCCAGGAACGTTGCGGGCTGCAGAGCTGGATACCAGTGTCCAAGGAGGGGTAAGTATATGTCTGTTTGCTATTTTACCCCAGGGGGCCATTATTGAAAAGGGGTTGTCCATTAACCAGACAATTCCTGTAACATGCATATGTCTGCAAGGTGTCACGACTTGATTGCCACAACAGGGCCGTAGTATACCGGACACAGTGTGGAAATGGACTGAGTGAGTCCAAGCCACATTATGACACTTTTGTGGTTGTACATTTGTTACCCCATTGGGCTCCCCTGTCGTTGATAAAGAGTAGAGATGAGCGAGCATACTCGCTAAGGACAATTACTCGAGTGAGCATTGTCCTTAGCGAGTACCTGCCCGCTCGGAAGAAAAGGTTCGGGTGCCGGCGGGGGAGAACAGGGGGGAACGGAGGGGAGATCTCCCTCTCCCTCTCCCCCCCCCCCCCCCCTCTCACTCCCGCAACTCACCGCCCCCCCCCCCCCCCGTGCCGACACCCGAACCTTTTCTTCCGAGCGGGCAGGTACTCGCTAAGGATAATGCTCGCTCAAGCAATGGTCCTTAGCGAGTATGCTCGCTCATCTCTGATAAAGAGTCATTGGGAGACGGATGTTGAAATTCCCCTGGGTAGTTTGTGTTTTCCTTGGCTGGCCAATCTATTTGAGAGGGGGTTTATATTTTTCATCCTCTGCTCTTAGAAGTTGCTGATTATTCATCTCTTGAGGTCGGTCTAGTCCTTTTTCCCCTAAGTGCTGCCATCCGGATCAAGCTAAATAGCTGGTGTATTGATATCTTGGTGTTGCTCCTGCTATTGCTCCTGCTGCCAGTTGTTATCAGCTGACTATTGACATTTTCTGCCTCTACCTATGGTCAGTACAGGTGGCCTAGGTTTGGGACGTTGGATCGCTCACCCCACTTTAGGCAGGGGCATTTTCCCCCCTTCCTTTGTTAGGGCTAGATTCTCCATCTTTTCTCATTTATGTTTGTTGGTGGTCTCAGGGTTTTGCATGGGACTTTCTGGAGTTTTGGTCCGATGTGAACACTATCTTGCTGGGTGTGGTGCATTAATGCTCAGCATGGACATAGCACAAGACAAGGAGGCCTTGCTGGCCACCTCCTGCATCAAAAAGGTATAATTACTGCCTGATCTGTTGAATCTAAACATCACTTTAGCTGGTATGGCAATGTAAAGCCATCTGGAAGGCCTCACAAAGCAGCACGTGATGCCACGTTCTAAAGTAATTATCACTAAAATCTTCCAGCCTGGAAGGGTATTGCTGCAACTCTGGGACTCCAGCGAACCACAGTGAACGCCATTATTTACAAATGGAGAAAACTTGGACAGTGGTGAACCTTCCCAGGGGTGTCTGGCTTGCCAAAAAGAACACAAAGGCTCACCTTGCAGAGAAACAAGATGAACTCCCAAGACATTTGAGATAATGTTCTGTTGGACTCATGAGTCAAAGGTGGAACATTTTGGATGACATGGATCCCATTACATCTGACATAAAACTCACACCGCATTCCACAATAAGAACCTCATATCGACAGTCAAATGTGGCCAGCATCAGCTGAATACATAGTAACTGACATTGTGCCGCCAGAAATATCCCAGAAGTCTTTGAAGGTAATCTTGGGCTTTTTTTTTTTTGAGAGACAAGTCCTTTTGGGTAATAGTTGTTTGTGCCTTACAACTTTTCCGCGGGTGCTATTTTTGCCCAAAGTCTTTCCTAGTGTGGAATCATATACATGAACCTTAACTGAGACATGTAGCCTTCAGTTTTTTAGGTGTTTATCTGGGTTTTTTTGTGACCATCTGGAAGAGTCGTCTATGTGCCTTCTAGGTGAGATTTTGGTAGGCTGGCCATTCCTGGGAAGGCTCACTACTGTCCAAGTTTTCTCCATTTGTGCATAGTGGCTTTCAATGTAGTTCACTAGAGCCTTAACCCTTTAGTGTCGGCCCCATTGCCTTTTTACATCCTAGCTAAGTGGGATTTAATCCTAGAGGACATAAAAACATACATCCTCTTTGGATTAATGCCCTCTTAGCTGAGTACGTGACAGCTCCATGCTGTCAGTGCCCGCAGGTAGCCGAAAGCTCCATGCTGTCGGTGCCTGCAGGTAGCCGACAGCATGGAGCTGTCATCCTGGGTAGCAGGCAGTCCCCCCCAGTAATAAAGTGGAAAAAAAGTTAGATTCAGCTGCCCTGATGGATCAGATCCATCAGGGCAGCTGAAATTACTTAACCCGCCTTCCCCAAAGTGTGCCGCGGCGAAGGAATCCTCATGCGCATTTGCAGAAGGTCGGGAGCTCCGGTAAATTTAAAATCTCCCGGCTCCTGAAGGTAGCCGGGAACCAAGAGATGTCCCCGGGGCCCGCTCCCCGGACCCGTGATCGTCGCTATCCAATGGATGGTGTCAATCACAAAAAAGTTTTCAAAAAGTTGAAAAAAGTTAACTTCACCTCCCCTCATTGATCAGATCCATGAAGGGTGGTGAAAATACTCACCCTGGGTCCTCCACGATGTCTCGGTCTTCCGGGACCTGAAGTCCCCTTCTGCGCATGCGCGTCCGATGTCAATCATCGGGCGCAAGCACAGGAGGGCTCAGGCCCCGGGAAATTTAAAATCCCTTTGCTCCTGGCTGCCATGTTTAGCCAGGAGCAGAGAGATGTCACTGGGGACATGATCCAATGGATAACAGTGATCATTTAAAGTGTAAAAAAAGGTGTAAAAAGTAAAAAAAAAAGTTTGAAATAGTAAAAAAAAAAAGTTTAAAAAGGTTGCGTTTCATCTCCCCTTACGGATCATATCCGTGAGGGAGGATGATGATATTACGTACCTAAGGCCCCCGGATTTATCCATGGACCTTACCCCAACTTCTGCACACACGCCCGTCGCCAAAATGCAGACACATGTGCAAAAGCCGAGTATTGCCAGGGTAATTTAAAATTTCCCTGGTCTTAGCTACAAAACTTAGCCGAGAGCCTGGGGATTTCATGGGGGGCCACGGTGAGCGGTTCCTGGTCACATGTTCGCCGTTATCCAATGGATAATGGCAATCACGTAAAAGTAAAAAAAAAGTTGAAGTTTCATCTCCCCTCACCGATGCGATTGGTGTGAGGAGATGAAAAATTTTTTTTCATCCGTATTTTAACCCTGACGGGTTCCTCCTCCGTGGACCTTCCCGACATTCTGCTCATGCGACCGCTAGCAAAATGCTGGACACGTGCAGGAGATGGGGAGCCCAGGAAACCTAAAGTCTCGTTGGTTGCCGAGAGCCTGGAGCAGTGAGCGGTCACATGATAAAAAGATAGTGATCTACCTTTGGCCGGTCTCACATGACCGGATAGGAATTACGGATTCCGCATGCATCTGATCTGCGGTAATACATGGATTACTCAAATGTATTGGATCACACAATTCCGCTGACATTAGCGGGTTGGAATTGCGTAATCCACTCACAGAAAACAGAGCGCAGCAGGTTCTAGTTTACCGCGGATATCCGCAGCATAGAGCCTATTATGCTCCATGGTCGTGGATATACCCGCAGCCCATACGCACCTACATTGTGTACGGGCTGCGGGTACCTGCATCATCGCTAAGCGACGGCGTGGAAAATACAAACAAAAAAAAGGTGTACTACACATGACCGCCTGCGTGAGTAGGCAGTTATGTGCAGTACATTACGTGTCCATATGCAGCGTCACAGCCGGGCTCACAGCTGGGATCCGCGGCGGGCCTCCGCAAGCAGATTCCACTTACAGCCGTGTGAACCTGGCGTTATTCAGATCGCTACTTTTAGTCCGTAATTTACAAGAAGCCCCGGGAACGCTCGCCTTCTTGCAGTTCCAGGAGCAGCTTGTTGAGTGCCTTCTGTGTGAGACCACCGCACCTCTGCAAGCTTACGGAGACTCAGAGCACCACTTTTTTTAGGCTGGGTTCACACTGGGCTGATTCCAGGCGGAAATCTCGCGGTTTGGCCGCAGTGAAGAACCACGAGATTTCTGCCTGGAATCCGCTGCTTCAAAACCTGTGGCACTTAGCACTTTGAAGCGGCCTGGCCGCTCACTTCTCAGCTGCGGCCTGCGCTCCCATAGAGGAGAATGCGCCCGCAGCGGAAGAAAAAAAAAAAAGAACATGCTGTAGCCGGAGAATTGGCAGCGCCGGCTTTGCTGCGGCAGGTTTGAGAAATCTCGTCCACATGGCTGGCTAAGCTCTGGAGTACTGTCCGCAGTGTGAATCCAGCCTTACACCACATCTCTGCCACTGAGGTCAAGAAGTACCCCACAAAAAGCATGAGAGGAGGGGGGATACCCGGTTTTATTGCCCGATGTACCCATCCCAACTAGGCCCCGTGTCTTCAAAAGAAAAAACCACACAGTTTACATTATTACTTTTATCTAAGATTTAGATAACGCCAAAAAGGACGCGGAGTGTGTGGGGGGGAGTATTTTAAGGGAGTCCACTTTTTTTCCGCACAAGTCAGCAATGGGGCCTGGAATTTATTCAGTTGTGCCCTGCAATCCAACGGGTGTTCCCTGCGTTATAGGCTAAGCCACGTATCCTGTAAGTAGATTAGGGCCACAATGGGTATGTTTCTGAACACGGGACAAATGGGGGTATCTATTTTGGGATGAAAGTCTTCATTCCTATGTACACTGTACAAAAAAGACTGTTTTTAAATTGACACAATTGCCAAAAAAATGAAAACGTTATTTTTTTCTTCTGCTTTGCTTAGATTCATTAAAATACTGTAGGATCAAAATATGCAGTACACCCCTACATGAATTCGTTAAGGGGCCTAGTTTTAAAAATAGGGTCATTTGTGGGGGTTCTTTATCGTTTTGGCCGCTCAATGGCTTTATAATTGGGCAATGGGGCCTGGAATTAATTCAGTTGTACGCTGAAATCCAACGGGTGTTCTCTCCATTATAGGCCTAGCCATGTGTCCTGTAAGTCTATTAGGGCCACAATGGGTATGTTTCTGAATACGGCCCAAACAGGAGGATCCATTTTGGGGTGAAAGTCTTCATTCATATGTGTGCTGTACAAAAAGTGGGGTCATTTGTGGGGGTTTCATTTTGGGCCCCTTCGTGCATCCAAACATACGATTAGGGCCACGGGAGAAACGGGGTATCCATTTTGGGGTGCCAGTCTTCATTCATGTGTGTGCTGTACAAAAAAAGCTGTTTTTAAAATGACAGAATTGCCAAAAAAACGAAAATCACAATTTTTTACTTCTGCTTTGGTTGAATTCATTCAAAAACTGTGTGGTCAATGGTTTTGGCCACTCGAGCTCTACAAGTGTGCTATGGGACCTAAAACGCCTTCAAGCAAAATTTCTGTTCTGAAAGACACTGACTACTCCTTTTAATTTTGGGCCCTGTTGTGGATGCGGACATAATATTAGGGCCACAATGGATATATTTTTGAACACAGGACAAACAGGGGTATCAATTTTGGGGTGTCAATCTCCTTTTTTATGTGCACTATAGAAAAAAATGTCTTTAAAATTGAAATATTTGTAAAAATATGCAATTTTATTTTTTCTCCTCTAAATTGCATTAATTCCTGAAAAAAAAACTATGGGGTCAAAATATTCATGACACCCCTCAGTGATTACATTAAGGGGTGTAGTTTTTAAAATGGGGTCATTTTTGGGGGTATCTATCATTCTGACACCTATGAGCCTTTGCAAACTTGGCTTGGTGTAGGAAAACAGTGTTCCTCAAAATCCTGAAAAGTAATGTTAAATTTGTACGTCTCCTAAATGGTTAAAAAAAACGAAAGTTTTTCAAATGTGCATCCAGAATAAAGTAAACAGATGGAAATATATATCTTAGCAAAAATGTGTATAGTATGTTTGGACATATTTGAGATATTACAGTTGAAAATGTGAAAAAATGACTTTTTTTGAAATTTTCCCAATATTGGCACTTTTAATAAATATACACGGGTTCTATTGGTCTATTTTTACCATCTAAATGAAGTACAACATGTGGCGAAAAAACTATCTCAGAATCACTTGGATATGCAAAACCTTTATGGAGTTATACTATGTTAAGTGACACATCAGATTTCCAAAATTTGGCTTGGTCACTAAGGGGTTAATGTTTGTAACTCTTTCCAGACTGGTAGATTTCAATGACTTTGTTTTGCATCTGTATTTGAATCTCTTCATGTGCAGCTTTTTGAGACCTTTGGCCTGCTTCACACCGCCACTCAGCTTTTACTTAAGTGATCTTAAGATTTAAGTGGTCTGACAGTAATAATGGAGTGCCTGTATTGATTGTCCTATATATACATATTTATACTGTCCCTGCGAAACAGTTAAGCTGCCTGCACACGGTTTAATTGTCAGCTTTACCTAATGTCTTCCAGGCAATGCTAAGTTCTCATTCTTTTTTTAAAATATTTTTCCTCTCATAGTAATACAGAAGGAAGCTGACAGCACGCTTGTCCTTGCATAGAATCAGCAGACCTGGAACCATTCAGAGATGGACTTGCTTGTGTGCTTCAGATCATTCTGCTGCTATATAGTCCAAATGTGCATGAGGTTTGCATCGCAGATTTTCTCTTTCAAGATACAGAACAGAATTTGGTCTATTCCCAAGCAAATCCACCTCTGAATGGCTCAAAAGAAACAAAGTTAAGGTTTTGTTGTGCTTGAGTCAAAGTCCTGACTTGAATCCCATTGAGATGCTGTGGAAGACCTTAAATGGGCAGTTCATGCTTGAAAACCCTCCAATGTAGCCCCATAGTAGAGGGGGCCAAAATTCCTCAACAGCCATGTAAAGGACTCAACACAAGTTCTTGCAAATGTTTGCTTGCAGTGGTTACTGCCAAAGGTGGTGCAACCAGTTATTATGTTTAGAGAGTAATTACTTTTTCACAAGGGTGATATAGGTTTATCTTCACTAAATGGCTCATATTAAAGTTGTGTTTTGTGATTACTCCTCTTTATTTTATATTAAAATTAGTTGGATGATCTAAACATTTAAATGCGACAAATTAGGAAGAACAGAAGAAATCGGCTGAGGGGCAAATACTTTTTCACAGCGCTGTATATATATTGTGTGGGTTCTTCTCAGTAGAAAAGATCTAATATATGACACTACTACTCTACTACTGCCCATCTTCTGTTTGCTGCTCATGTAAATGTAGTTACGCTGCTGTTTCCTTTAGTTCACTTTAGGGTATGTTCACACATAGAAACCGTGGCAGAAATACGCGGCTTATCCATGTTTTTCTGCGTGTATTTTGCTGTGAATTTGCATGCAGATTTAGCTCTGTCAATGGGCGAAACACACTTGTGGAATTTCCAACCCATTTTCACGTGAAAAAGGGGACATGTCCCTTCTTTATGTGGATCCACATGAAAACACATCAGAAATCCTACATGCAGATTTTGCCCATTGATGGAGTTAAATCTTTATGCAGATCCACAGCAGAATAACCACAGATTTCTGCCACGGTGTTAGAGGAGGAATCCACGCAGAAAATTCCACATCGGATTCCAGCTTGCGAATGTACCCTTACTGCCAACATTCTAGAAGGAGGGGATAGGATAGGGGGGGGGCGCCTCTATGGATTTTACTGCAATGGAGACATTGGCTCCCCCTCTTGGCGCACAGAGGAAAAGCACTGAGCTGCTTCTCAAGGGAATGCTGTTAAAATGAAGAAGTTTTTTTCAGCTTTGGTCAAAAAAACCCTTTCAGCTTTATTAGAAGATATTTTAAAAGTTGGGGTGCACATCCTAGTTTAAAACAACTTTCCTATGGGTTTCAAGCTATAACTAGCTTTAGGGGTTTGTTTAGACCTACCGACTTATCGGATGACGTCGTCATTCGCTCGTGCATCCAGTTTATACAGGCAGGTACATCGTTGGCTCGTTCATGCATGAAATCATTCAGTCTATCACATTCCCTGTATAAGTGAATGAGGACTCAATGATCGGTATTTAAACTGAACGATTAGGGAACAATCATTTTTACGCCTGCGTAAAATGAACGATGAACAAAAAGCTGTTTATCGTCCGTCATTTGATCGTTGGCTTAGTTTACACTGATCGATTATTGTTATTTTCAGTCATTTTTTTGAAGGATAATCGTTCCGTGTTAAAGGGCCTTTACTCACAGCATAAACTGTTGGGAATGAGCCAAGTGTTTAAATACAGAAGACACAATGGCAAATCAAGCACTGGATCGCATTCCACAAGAGGTTTTCTGAATTCATGACATGATTATACAAAAAACAAAGAATTAGAAAAAAATAGTAGAAATACATAAAATCTTTAAGATTAAGACTCAAAGGTGTTCAAGTATATAATTCCATAATCCAAAAACATTTTCTAAGCAGAAGTTCCTATTGACAATGCCACCAGGAACGGCGATTCATCTTCTCAATTGCTTGGCTCATTTCTAACACTATGAGTAACAGTTAATTATAACTGGAAACCCGAAGGAAAATTAGTTGGGGTCTTTTTTTTGTTGTTGTTTTTTTTTTAACCTGGACCTCAACCCGAAATTTTTAAATATGTTTTAATAAACCTGGAAGCTTTTTTTTTTTTTTTTTTTTTTTTTTTTGCCCGAGCCCGTGACACGTCTTTGTTTCATAAGAGACACAATCCTTGATTCAGTGTTTGAGTTCCTAGGAGCCAATAACTTTTTGTTGTAATATACTGCTTATTTAACTGCTTTTAAGTACATTATGCCGTTCATCAGTCCTAAACACACAATGTCTGATGCCTTTACACTTACAGCAAATCCAAAAAGTTATGTTCTTGTGTCAAAATAATAGCATTTGTCTTTCTACAGGTGGCCCACGCAGGTTGCCTCTTCTACAGGACTCTGCCGGTATGATAACAGGATTGACTGCTGCTGGGGATGGGCAAGACAGTCGTGGGGACAGTGTCAGCGTGAGTATTAACATTGCTGGGGCTTTTGCAATTTAGAAGGGGCTTCTACAGATCTAATCATAGCTTCCATACATCATAACAGGGCTTACTACTGGGGGCTTATGCACGTGCAGTCTTAATAGGGTGACTAAATGCTTGGTGAATCTAGCCATCCTATCTAACAGAAACCTCTGAGGAAGCACAGAGTTTAAGAAATTAGCAAGACATTTCTCATTGCTGAATCTTCATGTTTGTAAGTTTGTGTAAGGACTTTTGGAATAACATGGCCTAGTACTTGTGAGGGGGCCAGGCTCATAAGGTACTGGTGCATCTTGTCTCCACCACAAATATGGGCAGAGACCTTTAGAGTGACAAGTAGCGCCTTGTTAACGCCCCCTCAGCTCCCGCATCCCTCTGTGACATGGCCCTGGCAGTTCACACATGTCCCCGGCCGACTTCTATCTGCGCTTGCTTTCCCCTGGCGCCACGCTCCTACTGCTCCTCTACTCCCATTCCCCCTGCATCCGCTGCAGCCGGGCACGATGTCACTTTCCTCCCCTCTCTGGTGCTACACTCACACCTTTGCTCCGCTACCGTCCCGTCCACCCCCTCCCCACTGCGGCCGTTGCAGGTGGGTCATCACTGTCACTCTCCTCACCAAAAATGCACCAGTACCGGCTTATAGAACCACTAAACTTAAGATACATGTTTTCTCACTAGTAACATTCATGTTCTAGGAGTGATGTTTTGTTTTTTTTTTCCCTTTTATATTCAGTTCTACAGAGTAACACATACAGATGCAACACATTTTTTAACTGGATTATTTTTCTTTAATTTAAGCCTTATTGAATTTTTTACACTGTTTTTTAGTCCCTGAAGGGGACTTGGAGATGTGATTGTTCGATTGCTAGAATAATACACTGCATTACTTATGTAGTGCATAAGCATATGACAACAGCCTATTAGACTCTGCAGGAGGTAGGACTTAATAGGCTGAGTAATATGGTGGACTTGGAGGCCTTCGTCAGGCTTCCAGCTGCCATGGGAACCCATTGGTACTTTGCAATCACATTGCGGGGTGCCAATAGATGACAAGACAAGCCCTGTCATTTGCTTACTTGCTGCAGATCTTATTGATTGTGGCATGTAAAGAGTTAAACTGCCAGGATCTGAGATTTCTCCGCTACTGGCTGTCAGTAGTCAGCTAAGCCACCGCCTTAAATAGATGGATGTGCAGCATTAAAGGTCCATTTGTACTTTTACACAGAAGCGATGGACATTCTGGGAATGGAGGTGGAGCGGGTCGGAGAGCGTTTCGGCTCGTCCGCCTCCATTTACAGTAAACAAGCAGTCACTAAAACATTGAGCAACTCCTGATTACATGGGCCGACCTTCGTTTGGTTTTTAGGTCAGCTACAAACCAAGTGACTCCTCCAAATGTGCCCAAGGCTCTTATTACATCTGTGCTGTGCCCTGACAGCGGCTGCTTCTACACGGGACGACTATTGCCTGAATTAGCAGTTTTCAGCGATTTAATTCAGATGGTAATCACCCCATGTAAAGATACCTTAAGAGTCAAGATAAAGTAAAATGCATCTGTGTGTGTTATTAGATAACCATATATATAAGGCAGCATGTGTCTTATGGTAAGTGGCACTTTACCATCTCTGTTGCCAAAGGGTGTGCTGTATACTTCCGAATTGCCTACTGCCTAGACAAAATCCATTAACTTTTTTAGAACTGTGCCACATGACTGCAGATAGTACCCAGCATATGACAATATAGAACCTGCGTGCTACACACTGGGTACCTTTGCGCTTGCCAACTGTATATAGTATTGCTAAAGAGTATCTCGTGTCATGTGACAGGAAACCAACATTGATACCACTTAGAAAGCAGGGTTTGTATATGGGGTATTTCTGCACATTGTATGTCCTATTGTCAAATTTGTCTCATTTTGATATAAAACATTGGATTTTCACAATTCCATGATCTGCTCATATTTCATAGCAGTTTGTGCATAAATAGTTGGCAATGAAATCTTGACTTTTTTTGCTAAAGAAATACAAATGTTGAAATGCTTTGGCATGATTTGTATGCAAGTATCCTCCTGTAAGCTGTTTCAGTGGTAGATACATGTAATAACATCACACAGACTGAGAATCTGACTAGAAAACGAATACATAACCCCAAGTAGATCTGAGCTGGTCAAAGCGGAGAGGACCTTCTGTGAAAAAAAGCCCAGGAGTTTCAGACAGAAAGAAATAACTAAGGTAACATCAGCCCACTTATATATGCTAGGGGGCTAGCTACATAATGAATGAAGAAAAAAAGGATAGGTCATTAATATCAGGTCAGTGGGGAGCGGACTACAGACACCCATGCTGATCAGCTTATTGAAGGGGTCACAGTGCTCAGGTGAATCTTGTGATCTTTTCTCAGTTCTGTGATCTCACGTTCATCGGCCACATGGCCTACATGAAGCTTAGTCCCACTCAAGTAAATAAACAGAGCTGCAATACCAGACACTACCACCATAAAATGTTCAGCACTGTGCCTGGTATTCAGTAAAGATGTGGCAGTGCTCATGCAAACACTACGGCATCTTTAAACAGCTAATTGGCGGAGATGCCAGGAGTTGCACCCACACCGATCTGAAATATGAATTAGGGAAAGCACCATAGCCATGAAGAAAAAGATGTAACAATCATAAGGGATTCTACTCACCGGGTGCCAGGCGGAGCAACAAAAAGTATTTGTGTTCCGCCTGCATCGGGAATCCAAGTTCGCCTTTTCAAGGTTTCTTTATCCAAGGGTCTTCTGTCTTATCCAGAACAGCTTATACAAATATAATTTATCATCCAACCCGTTCTGGAGAGCAGCAGCTTAAAGGATACCCCAACGTAATGCAGATGGGGAAAAAAAAGAAAATACTAACAGAAAAAGTCTTCGCAGCTGCGCTACACCATTTTACCCACACCGATCTGAGATTAATGACTGAGACCAAGTTCAGCTGGCCATATATTCCGGCTGTGTGCTGTCCTTGTATATCACAGAGAGCATATGGACCCGTTATTTCCTATGAGGCTATACACACGAGTGCTTGTCCTAATCACCTGCAGATTGGGCAGCATACAGACAGGCATCCCTGTACTGTGGAATGTGAGTTGCACATAAAATTATTGGGCACAACTCACCTTTGACCATCTGAACTCTGCCTTCTCCTGAGGATACACAGTTTGACTTGACACCGCACTAAAAAAATTTCTTAAATTTTATACAACTTTTCAATAGCTTCGTGTTAGGTCGCCTGCACACAGGTGGATTGGATTCCGCATGCGGAATCCTTCCCTGGCAGCAGTGGCATCCGCGCATACCTGCTCTCTTCATCTGTACTGTTAATGGTCCACACAGCTCGCCTTTGGAAATGCGTAGTACAGATTTTTTTTAAAGACTCCCACTTTTCCCGCACCACTGCCTAGCGATGATGTGGAATCCGCAACCTTTCCACTATGTCAATTGCAAAAGGGCCGTAGATCGGATGGCTTCCATTCAGTGCAATGGAAGCCGCTCGCATGGAATCCACGCAAAAATGGAGCATACTGCAATTCTTCCTCCACAAGCAGAAACCGCAATTGGTTTCCGCTCATGTGCAGAAAGAATCACTTTCCCATAGCATCCTATGGACGGTATTTGCTGCAATTCCCAGACGCAGACACCCGCGGCAGATTCCGCAATGCAAATCCGCCCATGTCCAGGCAGCTTTAAGAGAAGATAACTTTTCGCAACAAGTTACATAGTAACAAAAGGGCTAATTGGCTTCTGCCTCGTTATTGTTTTTTTTTTTTTTTGCCTTCCTCTGGATCAACAAGGGGGGTGCAAATAGGCTGAACTAGATGGATGTTGTTTCCCTTCAGCCTAACCTACTATGTAATTTTTTGCATCACGTTATCACAGTTAAGTTAAACTTTGCTACCTCTGTAGGTCATCGGTATTGTAGTCCGAAAGTAACTTCTCTATGCATCTCTAAGCACTATAGTAGAAGCTGGCGAGAAAGCTCCTAATGCTTTATCACCCCAGCCAACTAACCATCTGATTGTATGGCACAGTAAGAGCCATATAGAGTACTTGGATTCAGGATAACCACTGATTCAGGGAGAATGTTCTAAGAAAGTAATGGATATAGTGCAGTGTATTTGGACAATTCCGGTTTTCGCATTGCTTTTCAGGTTGTCTGCAGTGACTGTTAAGCATTGTATTAGCCATCAATTTATAAATGTACAACCTCCTAAATTACATTTAACACTAAATATTAGGCTTTTTACCAGGTTCAGTCGTCTTCTCCCATCCTGCATGATTTCTTTGCCTTAGCAGCATGTAGAAAAGTACATTGAGCGCTATTTCATATCCAGCACAGTTGTTGCCATTTTTGCCCCCTGGACTATTACCTTTTTGGGTTGTATCTCTAATTGCTCACAGCAACATGTTAACAAAATAAGCAAGCCTTCTAGACATCAACGTAAAACAGCTGTCATGGTGGCATCGTAACGGCTGGATTAAGTCTGCTACAAATAGAGATGTGTATGGCATTCACCCTATAAAATGTACTTTTACAGAGAAGATGGCCTTTAAATACAGTCCTATTACTATATCTGCCCATTGGTAATAAAAAGGGAAATTGGAATACGGAGAGAAGCAGAATGACACTGCATCTTATTACCTGGCCCGAATAAATGCAGCCTGGAGCATATATGACATACTGATACAGAACTGTATAGCACTAATTAAAACACTTGGAGTAATGTGACCCACATATTGCAGTCATTTGAGGACTCTTCTTCTACTATAAAGCCACTGCAGATGACAATATGTGTCCTATTTATGCCCACTTACTTTCAGGATGAGATCAGCTCTCTTTTATCGGTGGTGTGAAAACCTGCCCAGCGGGGGACATGACATTTGAAGAAGGGTTCTATAAAAAGTAATGTACATCCAATCAAAATAAATTACGCTACCAACTTCGAATTAGATGCAAATAAAACTGGATACACTTTATGTAGCTCATCAGAGTTTCAAGAGCGTATACAGGATAGGGCGTGTAGTGGAGTAGCAACCTTTCGGACTATAATCCTTCTTCAGGCTTCATTAAACATAGTTACTTAAACCCAACCAGCAGTTGATTAGGGGAGTCCAAGTGATTCAGAACTATCAGGGAAGGTGTGTTGGATATGGAGTAGCAGAAAAGACTTTTCCTACTCCATGCCCAACACGCCTTCCCTGATGGTTCATTGTGGCATATGAGTCACCCGGTCTTCCACTAATCATCTGCTGGCTGGGCTTAGAGGGATTGTCCTGGGTGTTATAGCAACTTTTCAAAAATAGATCCAAGTCTGTTAAAACGATAATACTAGTGGTGGTTACCCATCCTCTGACCCGATGATCCAGCTCTGCAGCTCCATGGTCTTGCCGGTCTTGGTTGGCTATCACCTAACCACTGTAGGCAAGCTGTGGCCACAGTAGTCCATGTGGTGGTCTCCAGGCATATCTGCTCAGATGCTTTGAGTGGATGTGCCAGGAGAATGGCATC
The DNA here is from genome assembly GCF_035609145.1 of Eleutherodactylus coqui. Taxonomy (NCBI): domain Eukaryota; kingdom Metazoa; phylum Chordata; class Amphibia; order Anura; family Eleutherodactylidae; genus Eleutherodactylus; species Eleutherodactylus coqui. The sequence goes on along the minus strand of NC_089843.1, from coordinate 161,119,089 downwards.
GGTGCATTTACGCTAACCTGGAGAAGGATAGTAGTCTGAAAAGTTGCTACTCCCATACATGTCACATTTGTATATGAACTACCGTATTTTCCGGACTATAAGGCGCACATAAAATGCTGAGAATTTCTCAGAAATAGAAAGTGCGCCTTATAATCCGGTGCGCCTTATATATGAACCCGACAGTAAAGAAAGGGGTTCATACAGGATCCTTTACCTCTATCGTGGGCGGCATACCACAGCACACACCATGCTCCTCCCCCCCCCCGTGCGCCTATGAATTTATTCTTCACTTGGGTTTTTACAGTATCCATAAATGGATTGAGCATTACGGCCACCGTAGTCAGGAGCCACACTGAGTGATACTTACAGCTCTGTGCGCAGGATCCTTGCAATATATCTGTGCTTTAGCGTTAACTATACCCACTACCCCAAAAAATGCCTCCTGTTAAGAGACATGCTTATGATGCAGGTTTCAAGCTTAAAGCTATAAGTTATGCAGTAGAGCATGGAAATAGGGCAGCTGCAAGAGAATGCAACATTAATGAATCCATGGTGCGTAAGTGGAGAAAACAAGAAGATGCCCTCCGCCAAGTAAAGAAGACCAAAATGAGTTTCCGAGGAAACAAAGCAAGGTGGCCACAGTTGGAGGACAAAATAGAACAGTGGGTTATGGAACAGAGAAACGCAGGTAGAAGCGTCTCCACTGTCTCTATTCGACTCAAAGCCACTGCTTTAGTACGTGACATGGAGATCAAGGACTTTCGAGGAGGTCCTTCATGGTGCTTTCGTTTCATGAAAAGGCGTCATCTCTCCATTCGCACCAGAACTACTGTGTGCCAGCAATTACCAAAGGATTATGAAGAGAAGCTGGCCATTTTTCGCACCTACTGCATAACCAAGATAAATGAAAAAAATGTCCAGCCAGAACACATTATTAACATGGATGAGGTTCCCCTCACTTTCGATATCCCCGTAAACCGTACTGTTGAGAAAACAGGGACCAGTACGATATCTATACGTACCACAGGAAATGAGAAGTCATCTTTCACTGTAGTTCTCGCTTGTCAGGCTAATGGCCAGAAACTACCACCCATGGTAATTTTCAAGAGGAAGACTTTGCCTAAAGAAAATTTTCCTGCTGGTGTCATCATTAAGGCTAACCCAAAGGGCTGGATGGATGAGGAGAAGATGAGTGAGTGGCTGAGGGAGGTCTACGTCAAGAGACCGGGTGGCTTTTTTCACAAATTCCCATCCCTATTGGTCTGTGACTCGATGCGCGCCCACGTGACCGATACTGTCAAAGCCCAAGTGAAGAAAACTAATTCGGAGCTTGCTGTCATCCCTGGTGGATTAACCAAAGAGCTCCAGCCGCTAGATATCAGCATCAACAGGTCATTTAAAGTTAAATTGCGAGCTGCATGGGAGCATTGGATGACAGAAGGTGACCACACATTCACCAACACAAGGAGGCAACGCCGTGCGAGTTATGCCACTATGTGCCAGTGGATCGTGGATGCCTGGAAGAATGTATCAGTCTCCAGTGTCATCCGAGCTTTCAGGAAGGCTGGAATCACCACTGAAGAGCCTAGCAGCAGCAACGAGACCGACTCGGATAATGAAGAGGAGGACCCCATGCTTGATGCCGAAATCGCCCAACTGTTCAACTCCGACACTGAAGATGACGGATTTGATGGATTTCTGGTGGAGGAATGAACTGAAAAAGTACGGTAAACGTTTTGATTTGCAATTACAGCTGAACCAGTTGCAAGTTATTGTTAAAAAGTGTAATAAATTTTGACTTGCAGTCTGAGAAATGGTTTATTTAACGGTAATGTGCTGCGCCTTATAATCCAGTGCGCCTTATATATGAAACAAGATTGCTTATAAGGCGCTCATAGAAAGTGCGCCTTATAATCCGGTGCGCCTTATAATCCGGAAAATACGGTAAATAAAGTGTATTTTGTTTTTTTGTAAATTCAAAGATTTCAGTATAATTTGATGCATTTGATGCATGGTCTGAAGGCTGAAAGTAGTAGGGACTGGAAGCCGCACACTGCATTCACAGAGGGGTGCGACCAATGTAGAGAATTGTATCACTATAAAATGGACACGAATCATTGCTTTCTTATTGACCCCTGACTTCATAGCCCTGACACCAAGGTAAACAGTACATTAATGCTAGAATTACAATCTCACTATCTGACCACCATAGTTCTGATCATAGGATCATAATACGCCGCCCTCTGGATGCCAGGCCCATAAATGCCTAGGATATATTTGACCCGGTATGATGCCCTGCAGCGCTGATCTTGCAGATATGGAGCGTGCTTCCAATAATAAAATTATATTCGGAAGTTGTAGTGTGCTCAACACGTCTTTAGGGGCTTCAAGTGGAGCTTCAGTTTAATTTAGTAGTGTAATGCGAAAACATATATAGTGAAGACAGAAGTATAGGTTATGACTTGAGTCACCATCAAACATCAGCACAGTTGCAATTAAATATTTACTAACTCACGCTCAGTTCAAGATCCGAAACCTAAATTGAAACATTCTTGGCTACAAATAGCTTGCAGTCCATGGATCCAGCTGACACGATACATGACACGGCACGCTTAGGAAGGAGGAGAGCTCTGCTGTAGTCCTCTCCTGGCTGTGAGCAGCTGACGCATATCTGGATACTTTGTATACTAATCGGGAAGAAGAGATAAATGGAAACACTTGATTCTGCCAAACTCTGCAGATAACACTTTGCCAAAATGCAGCTCGCTATTTCATTTCAGTCTAGTCTATCTAAAGGGGAAATGCGGGAGCCCTACTTTATGAGTGCACAGTATATATCGTACAGCACACAGTGATATCACCTCTACATTGAGCAATGACCATGGATTAGGCAGAATTCCAGTATAATTTTAGTATTCACACCTCTCTATGTGGCTGAGAAAATCCATGCATGTTCATTGGAGATAAACCTTGTTACTCCCATGATCAGTCAAGTTTGAGGCTGCATACTTTATCAGTGTTGCTATACACTGCAGTACCCTTGTAAGAGTCTTCTTAAACCCTCCGTCCAGCAGTTCTCCATCCAATGTATTCTTTCTCTGCTGTCAGTTTGGCTTGCAGATGAACAGGCTGATAGACTGATGGCTATGGATACACTGCCCAACAAGCAGAGGCTCTAGTTACCAGTCTGTCTCAGGTCTTCAGCTCTGGGGCATAGCTAGAGGCTTATGGACTGAGGTCAGAAAGTTCAGCTTGAGCCCCTACTGCAGCTACCCTTCATCCTTGCCGACACTGGGTCTTTTACGTAACCCATTGATGAAGGACTAGCAGCTAATGATGATGCTAGCAAAATGCCTTAAAGGGGTTTTCCAGGGAGAATACTTCTGGTGATCTATCCTTAGGAATCTCAACCGATTAGCTGACCGGGCACATGCTGTCAGCGCCGGAAATACACATAGCTCAGAGCTGAAGCAGTGGAAGTCTCTGCGCCGACCTCTGTGTAGTGGTCGGCATTGTAACTGCAAGCACGGCTCTCATTAAAATCAACATAAGTTGTGCTTGCAGTTACAAGCGCCGGCCACTACACAGAGGTCGGCGCGGAGACTTCCGCATCAACCTCTGTATTTGTGGCACTGACAGCATTTGCCCGCTCAGCGGATCGGTCAGTGTCCCGGGCAACGAACCCCAGCCGATCAACTATTGATGACCTATCCTAAGGATAGGTTGTATTCTCTGAGGAAAACCCCTCTAACCCCCTTTCCCTACCCCCCACCCCCCACCCCAAATGTATATAAACCTACTGTGATAGGAATTAGCTGGGGGTCGCCCAATTCAATCAGCCTTGGCAACTCTGAATGACTTTTATTCTTGTCAATTTAAAGTGCAGCAGTACAGAGATTACCAGATAATAGCACACATTAAAATCTAGTGTGTCCGGGTCTAACGTTACTTACACAGCCCTCACTACTGACTGGCGGGCTACACCTCCCACCTAACCACATGAACAAAACACATCTACTGGTAGTTAGGAGTTCCATTCTCAGACATAGTTTTTTCCAACAGGTTAGAAGCTCCCACTGCTTTGGCTGTCTGTGTCTCCAGGGCAGAGCTAGAGCTACACACCTCTAGAGCTACACGTCTTTTAACATTAATTACCTCATAGGTGAGTCTGCTCCCTGCTATTCCACAGAATGACAGGACTACTACTCCTGTCATCTTGTCGAACCTCACACATTTTAGACAGAATAAAATGGCTTTTATAACACTGTGAGTCAGATGCAGTGCGTCAGCTCTAGTATACCTCTAAATAATGCAGTAACCATATAATAGTCAGATAGCAGTTCTACTCAGTGATAGTGATTACAGTGCAGTTACCTTCAGTGATCGAGGTTGACGTCTCCTATGATTGGTGGTGTTAATGTTCCCTTTTCTTCTATATCTGGGTCCAGACCACCATGAAGACTTCTTGTAAAAATGATTCATTTCTGCATACTCTCCTCTTCCTGCCACTACCCCTAATGCCCCTCTCAGTGCCTTCCCATAGTAACAATGCCCGCTTTTGTACTCCAGACTGTACTAGTGTCCCCTGTTGTGCCCTGTAAAGCAATAGTGCCTCAGTACAGTAATATTTATCCCATAATGCCCACTACAAGAACTGGTTCTCCTTTTTAGTCCTTTTCAAGATCAGGGGGGCTCTGCCTTCTACCTCCCTCTCATGGTCATGGTGGTTCCCCCTTCTGTGTCTCCCTCATGGTCAATGTGGCTAATCTTTCATGCCCCCCATGGTCAAGGTGGCTCCCGAATCTCTATGGTCCCATGACCCCCTCCCAGCCTTAATCAGGAAGAGGATGCCTTGGTCCATTGCTCACACTGCCGCGCCAAAGCCTGTTACAGCATCTCTAGGAGCGTAGCACAGACCAACAGGCAGACATAACATTGAGGTGTTAATTTGTACAGTTGACCTGTTACATAGTTACTAACTGTCCCAGGAAATGACTGCAAAGGGGTCAAAGTGTGTGTACATTTACCCCAAGGTAGGGTTTGTGGGTATTGCCAGGTGTTTTGATGCCCATGCTGGTAGTCCTTAAATGTACTGAATTATATTGGATCTCCCAGGTGGGACTGAGACCTCTGTATCCCCTGTGGCATCACCACTGTATGGCTCATAAAGGACCTTTCAAACGAGACAGAATTGTTCCAAAAGATGAAGCAGAATTTGCCGTCTTGTGGAAAATTCTGCATCAGAATCCACAAGTCTAATGTGCAGATTTTGATGCTGAATTAAAAGTGGCAATTCTACATCAAAATTCGTATTTGGGCATGCGGACTTTGGTGTGGAGGGCTGAATAGAATTTGACAACTGAAAATGTATATTTAAAGGCAAGTGAAGATTTCTTGGCGGGGTAAATGTTCTCTAATAGATTATGTCCACCCAGAAATGCCAGTCCTTATTGGGAACCCAGAGGAAATTCCTAGAAAGGGCGATGGGCTACAGCAATATTCACACCAGAGTATTTATAGCACCTTACTAAATGCCCGCTAAGTGTTACGGTGCTATTTATGGTGTCTCTTACTGAACCATGATATAATTATGTGTGGGATTTTATTACACGTTGTCCGTATCGCACATTGTAGTTTTGAATACTATAAAGTTATAGTAACAGCGTTTCCTGAAAATAAGACCTAGCCTGATGATAAGGCCTATCCTGATTTTCAGGGGTGGGCGAGGGGGCTTGAAATATAAACCCCCCTAAAATAAGCCCTAGCTACACTAGATTAAAAAAACAAACACCAATACTCACCTAGCTGGTGGCATCCCTGTCCCACACGCTGGCCCCCGGCGCTGTGGCAGGCTGCCGTGTCCTCCGCGCTGACAGCATTCTCTTCCTGGTAATGGGACTTTGAATATCTCGCCTCCAGCAAGCGATTGCTTTGATTGGATTACTAAATAGCTGTGATTGGTTCATCGTGATCCAATCACAGCTCTCGCTTGCTGGAGGCAGGGTATTCAAAGCCTCGTTACCAGGAAGAGAATGCTGTCAGCATGGAGGAGACGGCAGCCTGCCGCAGCCCCGGGAACCAGTGCAAGGCACCAGGGCGCCATCCGCTAGGTAAGTAAGACCCCCCCCCCCCTCTCCCCCCCCCCCCCGCCGAAAATAAGGCACTGTGCCTCTTTGGGGCAAAAATTAATATGTAAATATCTTATTTTCGAGGAAACAAGGTAGTATGTAAGGCTGAAAAAAGACATATGTCTATCCCCCAATGTTAATCTGGAGGAAGGCAAAAAACCCAATGAAGTAGAAGCCAATTTTCCCCATTTAAAGGGGTTGTCCCGCGCCGAAACGGGTTATTTTTTTTTTCAACCCCCCCCCCCGTTCGGCGCGAGACAACCCCGATGCAGGGAAGTAAAGAAAGTTTACCGGAGCGCTTACCTTAATCCCCGCGCTCCGGTGACTTCAATACTTACCGCTGAAGATGGCCGCCGGGATCCTCTGTCTTCGTGGACCGCAGCTCTTCTGTGCGGTCCACTGCCGATTCCAGCCTCCTGATTGGCTGGAATCGGCACGTGACGGGGCGGAGCTACACGGAGCCGCTCTCTGGCACGAGCGGCTCCATAGAAGACTGCTGAAGACCCGGACTGCGCAAGCGCGGCTAATTTGGCCATCGGAGGCCAAAAATTAGTCGGCACCATGGAGACGAGGACGCTAGCAACGGAGCAGGTAAGTAAAAAACTTTTTATAACTTCTGTATGGCTCATAATTAATGCACAATGTATATTACAAAGTGCATTATTATGGCCATACAGAAGTGTATAGACCCACTTGCTGCCTCGGGACAACCCCTTTAAGGGGAAATTTCCTTCCTGACTCCAAACTGGCAATCGGAATAATTCCCGGATCACCGACCCTGCTGAAATTATTAATGATGATAACGTATAATATTGTATCGCTCAAGAAACACATCTAGTCCCCTCTTAAACTCTTTCAGTGAGTTCGCCATCACCACATCCTCAGGCAGAGAGTTCCACAGTCTCACTGCTCTTACAGTAAAGAACCCCCTTCTATGTTGGTGTAGAAACCTTCTTTCCTCTAGATGTAGAGGATGCCCTCTTGTTATATTCACACACAGCAGATTTGTTGCAGAAATGTCTGTGATCATCCATTCTTCTGTGTGGCGTTTGCAAAAATACATGTCTGTGCCACCAAAGCGCCGCTTTCCGTATAAATAGAACAGATTTTCAGTTGCCGCGTGTGATTAGACAAGCGCATGCAGAGTATGATGCACAGAAATCGTTGGTATGGGCATGATGTGTGTTATTCAAGGGCACCGCTCGTGTACACCTGCCATAAAGCACAGTCACACAGTATAGGCCAAGGTATAATAGTGACCCAAAGCACAGAAGGTGGCCTAGCGGGGCCTAGATTGCTGCATGCGGCTGCTGGCTTCTCACATCTGCTTCTCCATGTAGTAGTATTAAAGTGCTTGTGCTGCTGTTTATGAATTGCCTATTACATACCTTGCACATTTTCATTTACAGGCTCTTTCACGCTTTCACTATCAGTGGTACTTTACCAAATCCAATGGCATAGCACTGCTTGGTTTGTCACTACCGTGGGGTAAAAGGGCATTGTTCTTCTATCTGCTGCCAACAATTGTTATTCATGTGATCAAAGTCAAAAAACCAGGGCCGTGTTTGGATGCCTTGCATGTTATTTAAGAGATGCTCATAGATTTGGGTTTGGAGGGGAGCCAAAGGGACTTCTGATGGTACGAAAAAGACGGATCCTAAAGTCTACCAGGCCGGTGTCGGGCATGCTGAGTTTTACACGGATGGTCTGCAGAATGTGAGTTGGTTACGTGTTTTCTTGGAGCAGGCTTAGTACATACCAAAACAGTTTTTTTTTCTTGTAGACAACATTTACTGGCATATCTGCACATGTAATAAACAGATCACATTATTATTTGCTATTGTTGTCACATTCATTTTGAATGCATCATACAAGAGGCTTTTGTGTACAAACCTTGTTAAAATGTGGCCTGCACTAATCCCGAGTACTTTGGGACACTATTGTTTGTGCATATATACTGTACGTGGCCGTATAAACTGCTTTAATGACAGAAATTGGCGTACTATATAATAGTGTCTTCCAGCTATGTTCTCCAAGATCGCTTCTGAGATTTTAAGAGGGTGCTAGAATTCAAGATATGCATTCTCCTTCCATCCCTTTCGACCACATTGCAATCATGGATCTCGCAACACGAAGATGGATCTCTGCTTCCTTGTGCTGCGATCTGTAACATCAGAATGAAGAACGAAGGAACAATGAAGATAAAATATAACATTAATTTTCAGTACATGAGTCTGAACGCAGCCTTAAACCTCCTTGGTTGTAATTACTTTATATGTGCAGTGCTAAATGTAAGGCCGCCTTCACATCTGCGCTGGAGTTCGGAGGTTCCATCGCAGATCCGGCGCAAAATACCAGAAAAATATTCTTGCAGTGCTTTGTCATCCGGTAAAATGCCAGGCAGCTGAGCGGAGACTGACCGGACCCCATTATAGTCAATGGGGTCTGTTCCGCACTGTTCGGTTCCATCCGGCCAGGGTGATTCCCCTCTCCTGCTCCCATAACGGAGCAGGAGAAGAGAACCCCCAACGCAGATGTGAAAGCAGCCTTACTATTATGATCTAATGCAAAGAAGTTTCCAGATGTGTATGACATTAGCTTCTGTAATGCTCTGGGTAATTATCACTGTGTTATCTGCTATTTATATGTTGGTGTGTGTTGCTGTTGCTGTTGTCACTAATGAAGTTGACATAAATGGAGTACATTACAAAGTATAAAAGTAAGTGATGGGCCGTTCAGCATCCCAGAAGGGTATATTTACATGGCAGATGTGTTGCAGAACTGTAAATCTGTTCCATAGATATGCGGGGTTGTTTTTGCAGCAAGTGCCTGGATTTCTTCATTTGGATGAATAGGACAGTTGTAGAGATTTCTGCAACAACTCTGCATGTGAAAATACACTAGGACCGCTGAAGGCAATCGTCCATTAAAGCAACCCTTTGTCCTGTGAAACTTTTCAGACTGTCCAGTGCACACTGAGCACTGGTAGTGTATCAGTAGTCTGACACTATGCACTTCTCTGATTGGCCAGCTCTGCTCATGTGATCAATGGCTGGCCAATCAGAACAGCACGAAGTGCTGAAGACTACTGATGCATAGCGTGCACAGGGTAGTGACAGGAGGCGTGCCTCTATCATGGAACCTACCGATTGCTAACATTTCATGGGTTACATTTTGCATGGCACCCTGTTTCTGTGTATTCTAGTAACTCTGGTTAGATCTTCGTCGGAGGTTCTGTTAGGGGCGTCTGTCAAAAAATACTGGAAAAAATAATGCAGCCTTCACCACTATTGTCTTCCTGTAAAATTCCCCACTAGGATGGAAACCCAATTAGGGTTCTGTAGGGTTTATTGGGCACCATTGGTGTCTAGCAAATCACGAATCTGGCCCCACCACCCCTTTCATTGTTCTGTTCATATAAGGCTACATTTGCACGGGTGAGCGTGAGAGAAACTCGAGCCGATATTGCGCTGGTCAATTTGTGTGAGGAGTTTTTTATGCAAAAATGCCTTGCATCACTTGTGGGAAATTGCGATCCTCCGGCGCTTGTTTCATGTGCTTCGATGGATCGTCAATAGAGATGAGCGAGCACCCAAATGCTCGGGTCCGCGTTATTCGAGTCGAGCTTTTGGTAAATTTCGAGAGCTCTACTGGAGTAACGAACCCCATTGACTACAATGGGAGACCCGAGCATTTTTGTATGTGGGATGCCGGGTCCCGAGCTTTTTTTTTCTCTGCTCAAACAAGCGTCAAGCTCGGCAGAGTATGTTCGCTCAACTCTAATCGTCAAGCGTTTCCCATGGATTTCTGAGAGAAACATCACATCAAACTTGTGCGCACATCATACGGCATGCAATGTGTTTGTCTGTCCCATTGCAAACAATAGGTGATGCGTTCTGAAGAGCACAAAAAAATAGGACATGCAGCAATTTGTTTACCTAACAGCATCGCTCATGTGCAATAAAATCCATTAACACAAGTTTTTTATGCGTGTTGCAATGCACTCATGTGGATGTAGCCCAACAGAGCATAACCTTGGCAGGAGTAACAGAGATGTGAATGAGGCCTAGGACCTTCCCTACCAAGAGTTCCCATGTCCGGTGGGTACATTCACTGTAGCCTTCACCTGGATCTCGTTGTCTAAAGTTGTTGTATTATGTTTATTTGTGTTTTTAGCTTTGAGATGCTTTCTAAAAAGATCAATTATCAAAAAAAGCTTCTGCATTGTAGGTTATTTTTTTGAAGCGACACGTTGACTGTAATGGTGTTCATGTATGCTCCTTATAAAATGGAATCGCATGTTTTGAATGTAATAGTTTGGCAATAAATCGTGGCAATGAAGTGCAGGATCATTGTCAGTGTCTGCTTGTAGACCTCTTCACAAACAAGGGCTCTGATCGCCCTGCATTCAGGCTTGATATGACCGATGCGTTCTATTGACTCCCAGTGCTATTGTTTTATTGGGTAATGGCATAGCAGACTACACATTCTGTCCACTAGAGACAATACAAATTTGATGTAATGCAACTATGTCAGGCTTTGTTCACTTCGCCATTACCACCCCATTGTAACGTCTGTTGATCTACTGTATTATAGAAGTAGAATGATGGCGGCACCAGACCCGTCATATACTGAACATCATCGGCACCCGTCAGACTCCATTGACTATAATGGGGTCCATCAGGTCACCGTCATGGTGTCCAGCATTTTATGAAAAAAAAGCACTGCGCTAATTTTTCCAGAAAATTTAGTGGAATCTGCAACAGTGGAATCTCGGATGTAGATGTGAACAAAGCCGAGGTGTGTACAAAGATAAAGCTGTCATTCAAGGGTTGTCCAGTTGTAAAATATTGAAGTCATAGCATTGGGATAGGTCATCAATACTCTGGCCCAGCACCCCTATTTGTGTGCTGAACTGCTTTCTGCAGGAAGCAGACAGCTCCATTCCAAATGTAGTGGCTATGTTTGGTATTGCAAGCTTAGTTGCCATTCACTTTAACGGAGACTCTTCCTGCAGTACCAAGCCTAGCCACTATAGTGGGAATGGAGCTGTTTGCTTCCTACACAAATGAGCTCAATGCACAAACACCAGTGCGGACTGGGTTGGAGATACCTGCACATCTACTATTGATGACTTATCCTAAGTATAGGCCTTCAATACTTTACAACTGGACAAACCCTTCAAGGAATTCTAAGGCTCAATTTTCTGCTAAATAAAAAAAATTATAATAATATATAATATTTTTGTGTGTGTGTGTGTGTATATATATATAGTATAGTTTTTGCATGTGATTTACTTATAAAAGCAGCACGGCCCAAAACTGCATTGCAAAACCTGTGGTGATTTGTAAATTATTTGTCTGGGAATAAAACCGCCATAGTGTGCACCCAGGAGACACGGAGAGAGACGTCTACAACTGATGGTACCATGATGGTCCTGCTTCCTAATGACATGTCGCAGCAGTGCTATGCCATGTACAGTACCGTGCTACTAACCCGTTTTACCTTTCAGCATGCATTGTGCATTACAATAACCATCTTGTTTTGTGCTATTACTTTAATTTTAAACCTGTCCCAGATTTTTTTTGTCTTCTTGCAGACTTTCTGTGAAAGTTGAATGTGTTTAAGGCTGCCGGAATGTAGCATGTTGATTAGGACCCAAGTCCAGCCTCCCAAAAGGAAAAAAAAATAAAAATAAAGATCTACAATTCCTTTTTTGGATATTTGTTTTGCAGCTTTCTACTACGTCTTAAGGCAGAGAATAGCCAGCGTAAGGTGCCGCACACAAGGTTAGCTAAACATGTTTCTTACAAATCATTTTGGCAGAATACAGTGTGTGTCTGGGGAGAGCAGACTCCAGATATGATAATCCGTAGGCTCCTTGTCAGTACTTTTCACTGACCCGTAGAATTACTTTAAAATTGTGACATGTTTTTGCGCAGTGGAAGTTTGCATGTAGCCAACGTTCATCAGGTACGAAGCGCACAGAAGACTAGAACTAAAATGAAATTTGAGGCAACATTGTGGCTGAGAATGGGTTACTGCATGTTGCATGTCTTTGTATGACCTGAGCTATGAAATTGGCATGTATTACTGTATAAATGCATGCAGGTGCCTCTCTCAGAAGGTATGCTATGTTTTATTGTGCCCTAAGGATGCTGTATAATATACCTATCACATAACATAGCTGGCATTCCAGTGTGTCACGTGTCAGCCGTATTCTCACATCACACAGTCCTAAGTGCTAAAAGTAAGAGTTCAGGTCTCTCTGTCTCTGGTGTGTTTATAACTGTTATCAACAAGCAGATTACTGCAGGCATTTTTTGTGGAAGAATCCTGTTCCTGTCTCAGGAGGGAGGGATGGGTAGAGCACTGGGTAGTCTTTAAACAGTCAAGGCCCATTTAGACACAACGATTATTGCTCAAAAGCCGTCTTTTGAGCGATAATCGTTGTGTGTAACTGCACTGACATCATGCAGTTTTTGTTATCCTGTCGCTCATCGTTGTCTTTCAGCATGCTGAAAGACGACAATGAGCCTTATCAGGGATTCACAGCGGGATACAGCTGATACTATTGTTTCAGCTGTATTCGGCTCTCTGATGACAGACGGGGTATGAAGAACACAGTGGTCCAGCCCTGTTCTCCATACCTGCCATGGAGCGCTCGGCTTTATAACAGCCAGGTGCTCCATGCAGAAAACATCTGGATGCAGAAGACAAGCAGGGACACCCCGCTTGACTTCTGCACCCTCCTTTCTGAGCACTCGGCTGTATAACAGTCGGCGCTCGGAGCGCATGAACAGCTGGATGCAGAAGGCAAGCTGGGACACCCTGCTTGTCTTCTGCATCCTCTGCTCTGAGCGCTTGGCGGTATAACAGCCGGGCGCTCGGAGCGGAGGAACATCTGGATGCAGAAGGCAAGCTAGGACACCCCGCTTGTCTTCTGCATCCTCTGCTCTGAGCGCTCGGCTGTATAACAGCCGGGCGCTCGGAGCGGGGGAACAGCTGGATACAGAAGACAAGCGGGAACACCCCACTTGTCTTCTGCATCCTCCGCTGGCAGCACAAGGTGATAGCTCATCTTGAGCGATCCTCTTGCACTGTAAATGACACAACGATAATCGCTCAAAAGTTGCTTGAACATCTTTTGAGTGATTTACGGTTGTCTCTAAATGGGCCTTCAGTGTACTTTTTTAAAACTTTTGACATCTAGTAAGCACCTTTATATTATCAGCACTTTACATCACTTGATATTATGGCTTCTGCCCCCGTGGAGGCTCACAATTCTTAAATTCTATTAATATAGAATTAACATGTTTTTGGGGTATGGGAGAAAAAAAAAACTTAGAACTCAGAGAAAATCCAAGCTAGCACAGGGAGAGCATACAAACTCCATGCAAATGTTGTCCTTAGTCTGATTTGAACCTACAACCCCAACACTGCAAGGTAGAAGTGCTGAACAACGAGCCGCCATGCTGCCATGAGAGCAACATGTCAAAAGTTTTGATCAGTGGGGGCCTGGATGCTGATCCGTGAAATGAAGGTGTTGTGGTGCTCATCCAAGCTCTGTCCAATTTTGACTGTCTTCACTGCCTGTCGGCTCCCCTCGGCAGCTAAAGTCAGACGCATAGGCTTCTTTACACGTCTGTCTGCAGCTGCTGATAGGCGTTAAGAGGCAACGAAGACAGCAGACGGGGCACAATGCTTTGGTGAGCCCCGCAGCCCCTTTTCAGCAATCAGCGGGGGTCTCGCTCTAACATGTCAAAAGTTTTTATAAAATGCAGTAACTCTTTAAAAACCCCTGACAAGCTTGTTTTAGTAAATACTTGTATTCCCCATGAAATTACAGTTTTGGAACATCTTTTCTCATTGTTCTGCTGTTCTTCTGTTATTCTTCCTGAATATGTATGAATGAATTGACAAGCAGGTGTTCCCTACACAGTCCAATACTGTCAGCACTGATTGGACAATGTCTGCCTAGGCACCCTCCAACTGGTAACACCCAGTTGTTCATTCATGTACAACTTTCCAGCAGAGATAACAGAGGAACGACACAGAGTTATAACATAAGATGCTCCAGAGTTATATTATAATCAATACAAATGTTTACTAAAACAGGCTGTATGAGATTAAAGATTTTTTTTTTCAAAAACAGCGCCACTCTTACCCATGGGTTGTGTCTGGTATTGCAACTCAGCTGCCCTGTTTTTTAATAGGGCTGAATTGCAGTACCAGATGCAGCCCACGGTCAGGAGTAGTGCTGTTTCGGGGGGGGGGGGGGGGGGTGAAGCAATAAAAAATAAATAAAATTTTACAAACTGCTAACCCCTCTAATTATTATATGCTGTTAATTCCTCTGCCGGTTATCTCCGAATTCACTGTCTATTTATTTCTCAGCACAAAGTCTTTATTTTTATGACCAGTTTTATAGTATCAAAAGTTATTTGTATTTAGTTCTGGTTGATCCTGGTACTGCTATAGACACACAAAGGCTTTCCGCTTACAGCCAAGCATCTAGTATCTATGGACATGTCAGCGCGGATGTTGGTGCTAAGCGGCCCATATAGTTGGCAACAATATGAAGAAGTTTATTTTTCAAGCTGCTTAAAGGAGATGTCCCGAGGCAGCAAGTGGGGTTATACACTTCTGTATGGCCATAATAATGCACTTTGTAATATACATTGTGCATTAATTATGAGCCATACAGAAGTTATAAAAAGTTTTATACTTACCTGCTCCGTTGCTGGCGTCCTCGTCTCCATGGTGCCGACTAATTTTCGGCCTCCGATGGCCAAATTAGCCGCGCTTGCGCAGTCCGGGTCTTCTGTAGTCTTCTATGGAGCCGCTCGTGCCAGAGAGCGGCTCCGTGTAGCTCCGCCCCGTCACGTGCCGATTCCAGCCAATCAGGAGGCTGGAATCGGCAGTGGACCGCACAGAAGAGCTGCGGTCCACGAAGGCAGAGGATCCCGGCGGCCATCTTCAGCAGGTGAGTATGAAGACGCCGGACCGCCGGGATTCAGGTAAGCGCTGTGCGGGTGGGTTTTTTAACCCCTGCATCGGGGTTGTCTCGCGCCGAACGGGGGGAGGGTTTAAAAAAAAAAAAACCCGTTTCGGCGCGGGACATCTCCTTTAACATTATTGATGGGTATTATGAATCGAAGAGAAATGTCTACGGCTTTTTCTGCACTCGTATTTCTGTTTTTCCCGGTGCTAGTTTGCAATACATGTTACCCAATCATACTGTACTTGGGGCAAAAGGAGGAAACTCCGATTTGGCCAGCAGCATTACTTGTAAGCACACATTCACATCTGCTCTAGCTGATCCAGTCTATTTCTATTGTAGCTGAACTATGAAAATACTAGACCCGAATGAACCCTACTGGCTATCATTGGGTCCGGCCGGCATTCTAATCACCATCTTACTAGATGAAATAGTGCAGCAAGCTGCACTATTTAGTTCCAGTTTTTATGCTGGATGTATACAGGAGACTCAAACTGGAAGGTGTGATGCAGATGTGACCCTGGCCTTATCTGTACAGCTCCCCGAAATACACTAGACACCCTGAAATGACTCCGCAGACTGCAGAGCTTTTGTCTTGTGACCCATCTTGCTGAATACACGATGAGAAATGTAACTTCGATGGATAAAAAAAAAAAGTGCAAAAGTGCTAATCCTCGTCCATCAGCCTGTTTATGATCTGTATAATCCACCTTCTCAAATCTCATTCTTCATCACAGATAAAACATCTGTTGCAGCACAAAAATAGTTCTTTAGACGGCTCTTTGTTTTAGCTTCTTTGTAAAACTGCCAGCACAACCGGACTGATGACAGCTAACTATGATTCTCTAGCTTTGCACCGCAACTGACAACCGAGTGACCCTGTGCTATCTGTCCTAGATATGCTGGAATGTCACGTCAAGCTTTTACACTACCAGGTTCTTGTTCCAGGTTAAAATCATTTGTCTTGTCTGCAAAAAATGAATGGCACCTTTATTAAAGGAAGAAGAACTTAAAGGGGCATTCCCATCTCAGGAAGTTATACCCAGTCCATAAAATAGGAGATAACTTGCTAAACAGTGGGGGGTCTTAGCGGTTGGACTTCCATTGATCCCGAGATTTCAACTCAGGCATGTCCCGAAGTGTGGACAATGGAGGCCACTGCTGCATTCACTTAAATGGTTCGCTGTCTTTGGTTGGCCTATTGAAGTGAATGGAGTGGAAGCATGCATGCATGGCTCCACTGCCCACACTTTGGCACCTGCTGGGGCTGAAATTTTGAGATTAGTCAGAGTTGGAACTCTGGAACCCCCTACTGATTAGCAAGGTGTGTGAATAGGGGATCAATTGCTGTGATGGAAATAACCCTTTTTAGGGCCCCTCACATGGCACGAAGATTGGGCAAGAACGTTTGTGGTCCTGATCATTCGGCCATGTCAAGATGGGCACGATTAGGCGATGAATGAGCAGTTGGTCATTTGTTGACTGATGATTGTTTTTTGGCTGCACAAGACATGCTATTGTTGTCATCAGCATACCTCTCCATGTAAACGTGATGTGCTGCCAACAGTGATGAAACTATAAAGGCATCAAACAATCGTATGTTCGATCTTTTGTCCCCCAAACATTCGGAATTGGCCTCTGTGAAGGCTGGGTACACAAGTGCCCATCTCGTTGATCAGTACTTGGAAGCTGAATGTTATCAAACTGTGTAAAAGAGACCCCCCCCCCCCCTGCCTCCTTCATGGATTCCATCATATTTGCCAGTAAAAATAGAGCAGAATGCATCACTATGGAACCTGATGGACGCCAAATCAATGAGAACAGAGCCAGGAAAGTGGACTGCACTCCAAGGCATACATAAGTATAATGGTTGTACACTCTCGTAATGGGTGCAGGCCATCTCACAGATTTTTTATAATCCAAGCAGTGAAGAAGAATGGAGGTCAGCACGCTAATAGCAGTTACAAAATCACATATTTCACATCTTTAATCCAGAGATGCGATCTTTCGGCTGAACATGCTCATTTTCAAGCATGACAAGTAGTGGGCAAGTTAGACACTGACAATCAGTAATATTAACAAAGGTTAAGGTCCATGAACCACGTATAAAGCATCACCATAAAATACTACTTATTTCCCTCAAAAATCGCTTTACCTCAATATAAGCATAACGCCCCCCCCCCCCCCCCCCCCCCCCCGCACACGGGTGGAAATTCCGCGGCAGGATTTCCACCCATACACGCCTGCAAAGGATTGCATTACAATACACAATCCTATGCAGACGGCCGCAATTTGCGCGAAATCACGCGCAGAAAACAAATCGCGGCATGCTCTATTTCTGTGCGGGACTCTGCGAGCCCTGCACAGAAATGTCACTCCTTGGCCACCGGCTCCGGTCTGCGCATGCGCCGGCACATGAAAGATCCGGAGCCTCGTGAGAGGTGAGTGCCGCGCTGCTCTCTGCAGGGGCTTGGGTCAGGTCCCGCTGCGAGAATTCAGTGTTCAGGGGGCCTTGGATGCATAAATTGTCTTTAGGCCTCATGTCCACTTGAAAAATACAATCCGTGCAGAATCTGCCGCGGATTCCGTGCAGATTTGCTTTAAATGGTATTTTTTTTGCATGCAAATATCCGCACACATTGCTATCAGAATGGAGCATGCCGCGTTTTTTCTCCCGTGCGTGAAAAACGCAATTCTTTTATAATGCCATTCGCGGGTGCAAAAATCAATTTAATGGACCGCGGATGGCCAATGATTCCCTGTGGGCAAAATCCGCGGCGGAATCCGCAATTGCATTTAGCTAGTGGACATGAGGCCTTAGAACATTAATCCGGATTAGAGTGTTTGTAAAATGAAATTTCCAATCCGCTTGGTGTCCGAAAGTTCACACTGAATGTGCATGTAAAAAAATACATGAATGGACCAATACATATACCTGCACAACTAGATACAATATAATAGAAGGTAACCATCTCATATGTGTCATTCATACAATACTTGCTACACAGAAGTTCAATGACCCTCACAGGATATAGTTACTTCCTACTGTGTTGCATCTGGTTGTGAATGAGCGCATGCTTGTGAAAGGTTATGTTCAGCTTGAATGTTGTATCGCTGGAGTAAACTTTGTGATTTCGTACGGCTATTTGGTTGCTGCACGCCATTTATCTTCATGCCCAAATCGGTGGGGTTTGCAGGCGCCGCTGGTGTCTTCTCATCTATCACAGTTTGGATTCCGTTTTTCCACTCCTATGATGGAGGAGAATATGGGGATTCCCATATGATCTCACGTTGGCATAATTTTGGTATTTATTTTTACAAAGGTGTATATAACAAGGTAATAATGACGCGGGACGTAAAATACGGTAACGACAAATGCTCTGTAGTGAAGATGCAGCATAGGTTTCTCAATGTGAAAAAGCTTTACGCTACCACTTAGAACAATGGTTTGCCATGGATTTAACTGCATTAACGCATGGGCCTCATGTGGCGCAGAGTGTTAAGGCAGCAGTATGCAGCCCTAAACTCTCACTCATGGCCTGAAGGTTGCGAGTTCAATCTCTGCCTGGTTCAGGTAGCCGGCTCAAGGTTGACTCATCCTTCCACCCTTCAGAGGTCGGTAAAATAAATAAATTGCCTGAACGCACTGCAGAATAAGCTGGCGCTATACAAATAACAAGTCCATTCCTATTACCTAAACACATTTGTTGTGCAAACGTAGATTTATGTCAGCTTCATCCACCAATATTTAAATGAGGTCTCTGAGTGTAAAATAGATGTTAAAATTCCAGCTGCTTTTTAAGGATAGTTTTGCATTCTGTCTCAAACATTAAAGGAGATGTCCCGCGCCGAAACGGGTTTTTTTTTTTTTAAACCCCCCCCCCCCGTTCGGCGCGAGACAACCCCGATGCAGGGGTTAAAAAAACCACCCGCACAGCGCTTACCTGCATCCCGGCGGTCCGGCGTCTTCATACTTACCTGTGAAGATGGCCGCCGGGATCCTCTGCCTCCGTGGACCGCAGGGCTTCTGTGCGGTCCACTGCCGATTCCAGCCTCCTGATTGGCTGGAATCGGCACGTGACGGGGCGGAGCTACACGGAGCCCCATAGAGAACAGGAGAAGACCTGGACTGCGCAAGCGCGGCTAATTTGGCCATCGGAGGGCGAAAATTAGTCGGCACCATGGAGACGAGGACGCCAGCAACGGAGCAGGTAAGTATAAAACTTTTTATAACTTCTGTATGGCTCATAATTAATGCACAATGTACATTACAAAGTGCATTATTATGGCCATGCAGAAGTGTATAGACCCACTTGCTGCCTCGGGACATCTCCTTTAATGGCGGAAATCCTGGTGTCAGTCTTGGATTTCAGGGTTTGATTCTGAATGAGTGAACAGTACTATAAAATTACTGGTCCTGTTATCCCACAGTTCTGCGTCCTACAGATAGGTTACAGCAGAATTGACAACTATGGTGGGAGAACACATCAAAGTTTGAAAAGTTTTCCATTCATCGGGGTCATATCAAGCGGTGCTTATTCAAAATCAGCTGGACTTGCTTTCAGAAATGTGAAGACCTTTCACAAATCATGCAAATGACTTCCTCAGTTCGACTAAATCAGAGGCCCCCTACCTTTTTTAAACCTTGTGAGCCACATTCAGTTTTGAGTGATGATCAGAAGCCACATTCAGGTAATAAGTATTAACATTATTATACCTGGTGGAACGCAGAATCATGAAATGTCAACTTACAAGTTGACATTTCAGATTGAAATTTGAAACACTGTTCTATAGTAGACTGCTGGAGTTCTGGGTATAGAATATGTCGCTAGTATTAATATAAATGCCACATTATAGCCAGTGCATATGGCCAAAGCTCAAGGCTACTCTGCTGTGATGGGTCACCTTGCCGTCCCTAAAAATGGATTAGGTTCACAAATAGCGGAATTTCTACAGAATTGCAACTACGGAATGTCAGTTGGAAAACTAAAAAAAATTATAGCTCTTACAAGGCAGGAACTAAAAAATGCCAACGAAAAACCAATAGAATGGCTACAACAGGAAGGGGTTAAGTAAAAATTAATAGGATAAAATGGTGTTGCAGGGTGGACATTCACTTTAAGGATTCATTCCTTGTGCTGGCTACAGCTACACAAGCCTTAATTCTATGACTGGCATGCTCTTTGATGTAGAGAGCAGGGTGCCAGAAAATTCCGTTTCTGTGTGTTGTTTTAGAGACTGGATCCATGCCACGCCGATATATTTAGAACATTGTGCTATTTGATGGAAATTTGCCTTATGCACTTCTGGATGTTTTCAGCAAATACAGTTATGACATTGCGGCTGTTGTATAAACTGGCTTAGTAAAAAATATGAACAATTATTTCTGTAAGACTCTGCTCAAACCTTATTTCCCAACATATACAGCACTGTGCAAAAGTTTTAGGCAGGTGTGGAAAAAATGCTGCAAAGAATGCTTTCAACATAGGGATTGTACCAAGATTAAAAGTTATTCCCTATCCTTGCTGATCTGTGGGGGTCTTACCACTGCGTTCCCTGCTGATCTCAAGAACAGGGGTCCGGTGTCTCCTGCCCTCCTCAATTGCTCCCCTGTAGGCTTGCCCAAGTCCTTCTATCATTTCATGTATTCCCAGACTGACTCGATGATGATAAGATCAGGGCTCTTTGGGGGCTATATCATCACTTTCCGGACTGCCCTATTTTTCTTTATGCTGAAGATACAGGGGGATTATAAATCCAATTGCAATAAGACATGTAGAGACCGATTTTAAGGGGAGATAAAATGACACAGATGCTGCCGGGCAGAACATCTACCCGAGCAACAAGGTTCTATTGGTCAGGGGTTTGATCCATTTAGCTGCTGGTACCAGCTGGCTCCCAAAACCACCCAGAGCAGGGCAAGAGGTGAATTAAACACAAATTTGGCAGGAAAGCTCTCAGCCACGCTCAGTTCTAATGATTAAAGTCCCATGCATTCCGTATGGTGTTTTCATATTTTTGGAGAAGCCAGAATATTAGTGAGGATAAGATGCGGTATTTTTTTTTTTTTCTAATGACAAAACCCATTGAATGACATTGACATTGGTTTTGTGCTTCTGGTCGTTCTCCTGCTGCAGAATGAATTGGGAGTCAATCAAATGTCTTCTATTTTTGAAAAAAAAATCTTACCTTGCATCATTTTTTTCCACATCTGCCTAAAACTTTCACATAGAACTATACATCCAATGGAAGGCTCTAACATATGCTGCTGTATAGATAGCCAGTTGCACATATTGCCCTTAGGTTCCCATTGTGAAAAGAAAAAATGATCTAAATATATAATATACTGCAATTGAGCATAAACAAAATACTCCTGTCACATATGGAGATGCTAGATTTAATACACGATGTGAACAGGACCTTAGAGAGGACCTTTCACTACACCTGATATATCTGTTAGTAAATACTTTATTTTAGTAATACTTTTATTCCCCAAAAACCAACAATTTTGGAACATTTTTTCCTGGAACTCCTGCATTGTGCCATTCCTCACTTATTCTTTCTGTCGATTTATGAATAAAATGACAATTGGACGTCATCACCTATATGGTCTGGTCGTATCGTCATGACTGTCAGAGTATGTAGGGACATACCTCCAACTGGTAACACGCGGTTATCAATTTATTCATCTGTTACTAAGAGGGATAACTGAAGAGCGAGACAACTTAAAGCCAGTGATTGACCGCGACGGTCACAAGCCTAGACGGAACGTGCCCATGCTACTGAGAAGTATGCGGAGCCTGAAGGGGAGAGGTGGGGCAAGAAATGGGCAAGTATAGCTCTGTTAATTAACACCTGTGCCAACGTGTAGGGAAAAAGTGAATCCTACCGGACAGCCCCATTTAAGGGCTTATACCAAGCGATTATTTACACAGGTCTGCTTAGTAAAACTAATATTGTGTTAGTAGATTATGATATCTGATTGATCTTGGCTATTGTACAATGGCATTCCTCATTACCGTGAAGTAGCCCGCTGTTCCCTTGTGATAAAAGAATAGAAGAAAGTCTAAAGAAAGTTTAAATCCTAACTTGGCATATTTAACTTGGTAGACTTTGTCTGCTGATATGCTATGCTGTCTTTTCTGTCACTTGGCACTAGTTCACACGAGAGAGTGTGACAGCTTATCTTAAGACGTGACATTAAGAGCCAGAAGCTGTGTACTGTTGCTGTCTGCTACATAGTCTAAGGAGCTAGACACTTCTTCTATTTTCAGGTGAGGCACTAAGTATAGATCAAACATACAGTAAATGTAGAGTTGTATAAAGAGTGCAGCCTTTGCTGATAGGAAGCTGGAGTCTGAGCTGAATGATTGTCTGAGTCCCAGTCTCGAGATCTATTACTGTTGGGCAAGGTTTCCATTAACAGAACAAGTAATGTTTGCTTTTAGCTGTAATAATAGCTTATAAAGGGACAGAATGCTGGGACTACTTGGGAGATTTAAAGATAAACACTTGGGAGCTCATAAATAATATAAGAATAAGTAGTGCACTATCATGTAGAGCAGTGTGCTCCTAATAGAGGGAAGGGTAAGGCAGGCCTCACACCACCGGATCTGAATAGCGGATTCCATGATGAGCATCAATGCGGAGAATCCGTGGTAAAACGTGAGTATTGAAAGGCATGCATTTTCAAATTTTCCTTCACACTCGCGGGTACGAATTGTGCACTTCGCGAGCAGAAGAAAAATCACTGGAATGATCTATTTTACCTGTACTGTGCGTGGCCGACGGCAAGCCTCCACGGTCATACGCAATACAGGTAAGTGCTGTACACAGGGACACCGGCCGGGCTCACAGACGGAATCCGCTGTGGGCTTCCCGCATTCAGAATCAGATCCGGTCATGTGAGCCCGGCCTGAGGCCTCATTCAAATGGCCACATTTTAGTGTCCATGTTACAGCCACAAATCTCAGCCTAGCCATTTAATGAGCATGGGGAACAGTATCAATAGTTAAGCCAGGGTCAGGCAAGCTTATATAAACATGTCCGTAATACGGATCTGTATTACGGACGTGTTCCAGATTACATTACAACCGTATCATCATCAGTATTTGCCTCTGTATGAATTTCAAATGGTCAAATATTGAGCAGTGAATAGTAGCAATATAGAGGCGAAAACGCAAAAATAAAAAAATATATGC
The DNA here is from genome assembly GCF_035609145.1 of Eleutherodactylus coqui. Taxonomy (NCBI): domain Eukaryota; kingdom Metazoa; phylum Chordata; class Amphibia; order Anura; family Eleutherodactylidae; genus Eleutherodactylus; species Eleutherodactylus coqui. Next base: position 161,095,759 of record NC_089843.1, on the reverse strand, counting down.
TCGTCTGGATGTGGCCTTTAAACTACTGCAAGTTTGCGTCATTAGACCCGTGACTGGCCTGGAACTTGTGGCTTTAATGTGAACACTAAATTGCAGCAGAGTTTGCATGCATTTTTTTTTTTAAACGGATTGTCCCGCGCCGAAACCTAAAATTTTTTTTTTACACAGACCCCCACATTGTGCACAGTAAAAACGAATGCATTTGTTATTATTATTTTTTTTTTTTAATTCGCTTACCTGGATCCCCGTTCTGCAGCTTTAAAGATTCTTCTTTCAAAGATGGCGCAGCTGGTCTTCTCCCACGGTGCACCTTGGGTCTTCTCCCATGGTGCACCGTGGATGTTCTTCTCCAGTCTTGCGTTCCACTGCCGATTACAGCCACCTCATTGGCTGATTGGCACCACGGGTTGTTTTTTTTCAATAGCCCCCCCCCGTTCGGCGCGAGACAAACCCGATGCATGTGTTGAAAAAAAAAAACGGATAGTACTTACCCGAATCCCCGCGCTCCGGTGACTTCTTACTTACCTTGCGAAGATGGCCGCCGGGATCTTCACCCTCGGTGGACCGCAGGTCTTCTGTGCGGTCCATTGCCGATTCCAGCCTCCTGATTGGCTGGAATCGGCACATGTGACGGGGCGGAGCTACGAGGAGCCGCTCTCCAGCACGAGCAGCCCCATTCAACACCGAGAAGACCGGACTGCGCAAGCGCGTCTAATCGGGCGATTGGACGCTGAAAATTAGACGGCACCATGGAGACGAGGACGCCAGCAACGGAACAGGTAAGTGAATAACTTCTGTATGGCTCATAATTAATGCACAATGTGTTTTAAGACGATGTTGCGTTTTGGCAAAAAAAAGCCACAGACCTTAAAGAAAAAAACAATACAGTAAAAAAGCCACCAAAATGACAGCTCTGTCGGGAGCTTCTAAGAGTCTATGGCCAGGACTTGCAGTTCTTCCTGTTGGATCATATAGTATTACAAAGAAAGGAAGATGGTGCCATGTTGTTCTATTGTGTGCGGTATTGCGGAGGTGATAAAAAACCGCGATCTAGAGTCCGTAGAGCTACATTAGGATTGGATTGTGCTGCTGTTATCATGTTTGTGTTACTTTATTCCTATATAGATGTATGTTGCTATATTTGCCTTTGCATTACAAATTACGTACTGAATGTGTTCATTGATGAAATGTATAGCAGACGTTAAACTGCGGTTTGTTACACATTCCCTATTGGGTTTCAGCAGTAGTAAGGGGTAGCCCTTGTCAAGACACAGCATCGCTTTTTACTATTCTATTGCTGCAGCTACATCATTAGCAGTGGTTATTTTAGTGTTTTTCATTGGATTTTTTCTTTCTGCATACCTTAAAAAATGGTCGTACATTTAAAAAAATGGAAATTATAATTTTTTTGTTACGTTATGTGAATGATGTGTCACACATGTATAATGGAGACCTAACAATCATCTTATGGTTGCATTGATGTGCTGTGCTTGTAGATTTCAGGTGTCCTGAATGTTTCTCAGTTTATAAATATTGATCCTTGTCACCATATATATAAACACCAAAAGTTGGGAACTGAATGTCAGATTTAACTTTTTTTTTTAGGCTGGGTTCACATGGAGTGGACCCTCTGCACGGAAATTTCGCTGCATTTACAGTATCGGCAAAGTGGACGAGATTTTGAAAATCTTGTCCACATGCTGCAAAAATTACCCGCGTGGAAACTGACTTGCGGCGTGGAAATCAAATCCGCGACATGTCCATTATGCCCTGCTGCACACAACTGGGTCGCATTCAGCATGAGAGAGCCCGCAGCGGAATCCGACCCTGTGCCCAGCCAACATCTGCGCGCACCGGCTTTTTTTTCTTTGCCGACTGTACTGCGGATGGTCTGCATGGCGAGCCGTCGGACATGCACAGTATGGGCGGTATTTGCTGCGGGAATCCGGGGGCAGACGCCCTCTCCAGATTCCGCAGTGCAAATTCGCCAATGGGCAGTGTCGCTATCTCTGCTGCGGAATTCACCCCTTCTAAATGAGGGGGTGAATTCCACACAGGAATTCTCGCAGAAACCAAATGGTGCGGGTTTGAAGGCGGGCATTCCGTGGCTGATGTGCAGTGGAATGTCTGCTGCAGACATTCCATTGGAAATTAGACCCGTGAGAGCGCAGCCTTAGGCTATGTTCACATTTGCATTCGCCGGCTCCATTGCAGATACGGCATGTCATGCTGCATGCAAGACCTTTTCATCTGGTAACCTGCCAGGCGGTTGAACGGAAAGCCAATGGGGTCCGTTTGGCGCCGTTCGGTTCCGTCCTAAATCAAATCCATTCAGTCAGGATTTCCCTTTCCTGCTGCCATAATGGAGTAAGGAAACAGAACCCCCTAATGCAGGTGGGAACATAGGCTTCAAATGCACTTATTAACCCAAGCCTAATTAAAAAGGTTTAATGATGAATGGTAGTCCCTAAAAAGACACCGGCACTAAAACCATTGTATAGCATTAAACCACAGTATATCTGATTCTATATTACGTTGTCAGCTATAGGAGTGTAAAGGCAGGTATTGTCTCCTTAGGTGCTACATTATTATGGCTGCAGTATGTATGACTCAGAAGTCCTGTACTGATCCCTGATTGAAACGAAGAAGATTCTGTGAGGCAGATGAAAGCTAACAAATGGCCATTACTGCCCCCTGCGGCAGACATCTTTGCCCTGAGTTTACAATTCTCTGTATGGACTCGCTGCTGCTAGCCAAGTGTTCGCACCGCATAACGTCGCTGAATTGCCTTTAGCACAAAGTAATAATTGTGAGGATTACAATATTGGACTATGTATCAGCCACCGGTCAATGTTAATCTTTCTCTGTCTGTTTCTGTAGCCATATGCCAACCAGGATGTAAATATGGGGAGTGCATAGGGCCCAATAAGTGCAAATGTCACCCTGGATACACCGGAAAAACCTGCAATCAAGGTACATGTGCTTGTTTAACAATGGTGAGATATTGTATATAAGTGTATTCGCATATTATTGTATAGCAACGCAAATAATCAGAATTGCATTGTGTTAATCATACCACAGCCGGAAGCAAGGTGAGACCAGTACCATATCGTGTTACTTATCCCAAACTTGTAATGTCCTCTCTTGGTTACTTATCGGATATTTTGGTAGAACTGTATGAACACACAAAATCATTATCCATGTTACTATCATTATATGTAAATATATATTCTGTAGAGCTTTATGTTGGCCTCTAGGATGGTGTTGACCACTTTCTCTGCATCATGGACTCCAATAACTAGAACTTACAATGTACTTTCTGTCTGCTCATGTGAACATAGATGACACCTAATATACACTATCGGAGAAATGTATGATACTGTCTACAATAAAAACTGCTCACCGCACCCAATCAGAGTGCATATTTCATTCTTATGGTGTTTTTGAAAAATGAAAGCTGTGCTGTGATTGGTTAATATGGGCATCAGATATATTTTCTTTAAAAGGTTTCATAAATCTGCCCCAGTAGACCTATTGACGTGCCATAACCAAATCATAGTTTTTGCTAAATTTTAGCCAAACGGCTGTTTTGCCACAGTATAGCAATCATAACGGTCAAAACCACAATATGATCACACCGATGTCATGAATTTACTTTTCTGGTCATGTTTGATCTTGGTGAGCTTGAATGGGTAGGAATGACCGCCTTTGGTGCCTTTATTGAACATTTGTTGATAATTTGACAATTGACTAAGCTTGTTAGACAGAGTATGGCAACTGTAAGCTAATCTTACCCCATTCAGTGCTGTAACGTTTAGGCTAAAATATTGCAGTGACAGCAATAGGTGTAAAATATGCATTTCTGCCATTTTATACACACAATTCTGGTGTTTTTAATGACATTTTATACAGATGTATTATTCTGATGTTTTTGAAGTTCTATTGAATAGTCCATGAAGAACCCCATACCCTGAGTACACTGTGCTTTGATAACACTACTGACTCCAAAAGCGGCACCGCAGAACAAAAGTATTTAGTAAAGAATTCTACAAAACGCTAGTACTGAGACATTTGACATGTTTAAGGGGTTGTGGGGCGTTTCAATACTCAGAACCCTTCTGATCAGCTCTTTGCCACAAATGAGCCACAATATTTCTCATCATTCTTACAGAATTTCAGTTGTGGAATGTGTGGATCCACTAATATTGGCCAACTGCCAGTGGGGATGGAGTTGGAATCTGACAGCTTCATCTGCGTTGTGGTGGCCTAGGTTAATATTTGCAGGCACGGCTACTATAGATTTTGGTGGGAGCTGTGCTTGCAACTACTAGCGCAGGCTGCTGCAATGCGGATGGAGCTATCAGCTTCCGGCTCCATCCACAATGACAACGGGGTTCAGAACAAAGCATTAGATCCCTGCCGATCAACTATCCCGAGGATAGATCATACGTAATAAAGTCCTGCAAAACCCATTTAACCACGTTTAAAGCAAAATTTGGTTATTTCTTTCTACAACCACTACAAACCCGTAGATGGTGGAATATGATTTAGTTTATCCCTTAGCCATCAGTTGACGCAAAGTTGGATATAAATCATATATGACTTTTACGTGAGGCTTTTGGCTTTTACACGGGATGGTTATTGTTCAGAATTGTTGAAATTCCCGCCTTCTCACGGGAATTTGAACAATAATCGTCCCGTGTAAATGCATGGAGAAGGCTGAACAACGAGCCGTTTAGTGTAAATAGCAGTCGTTTGCTGTGAATGGAGGTGGGCGGGGGGCTAACCCTTCCCGGACTATTCCGCCTCCATGCTGGCAGCACAGTGAGCAATGCCAACAATGCTTGAGAGAGTATCACTGGGACATGCTGCCGGGCATCCTTTGCCCAATAGCTCATCCCGTGTAAATGGACCTTAAATCTTGGTCTATTATCAGACAAATTCCTCAAAAAGTTGCACATTGTATGTTAAACTAGACACAAATACCTTCTTTCTCTGAGGTGTGAAAGTTTGAGCTGGAAATACCCCTCCTCAGCACTGGAGTAGCTGTGGGACTGTTTATAAAAGTTGCACATTATACATCAGGTCTAACTCATTGTATTTCCTAAATCATGGCCACAAATTTAGACTAAAAGAAAAAATGACGTGATCGGGCGTCAATAATAAATAGTCTCCCAGCTTTCATTAATTTGGCCATGTCATTAAGACAGAAACAAGTTGCAATATAGACCAGAATCTAGGCGCCTGAGCTTTCGTAAATCTCCCCCCAAAGTCCTTGTTTGCACAGATGTTTATAGCCGTGTCTAAATGGGGAACCACTTTATTATGCCGTTTATACAACGATAAAGCCGCTGTCACCCAAGCCGTTTCTACAGAACTTCTTACACCTGCCTTTTCTCCGCTAAAACAACCGGGCAGAAAGTCTCCTTGTAAGACATCACTGGGATTTTTCTTCCGTTTTCAGGAGCACATGATGTTGTATATAAAAGGAAGCTTTCACGCCATCATAAATTAAAGTTATGGGCTCATAGGAAAGGAGGCGCTGAGTCTGGGAATGGGTTTTTCTTTTACATGCTGGCCTCCCTGTGTGGTCGTGAAGCCACCGTTTGGTGCCCTGAGTGGACTCCTCAGCATTGGGTGCTCACGCACGCTGTCCATAAAGAGACAGGATCTAGTTCAGCACATATTTCCTCCTATATGTAAAGGAGCCCTATCGTGTCATATTCTATTGGTTTTTTATGTACTTCGCAATCCACATAGAAAATTGTTGACCATATCTTCCTCCCTTATATGAAGATGAGCGGCTATTGACTATTCAGCCTGGCTGGTACCATGATGTGCCCGTTTTCTATCCTGTGGAGTATCCAACTACAGCGTTCCCTCCCAGGGGTGAGAATAACTATTGTCTACTACGCCAGTGCACTCTTTGTTAGAGCATGGCTGTAGAAGAATGAGCAGAAGGCTGCCCCGTGCCATGTTACACTGATGGCTTTGCCTTGAAGACCTGGCTTTCAAAGGCATGCAAATCAAGTATGCAATGCAAGAACCTTCCTTTTCTGAGAATGATACCTGTCCTGTATATCCACTCTCTTCCTAGAGCACAGTCTGTTTTTCACATTCACACTAATGGGGAACACGTTTCATATAGTCATGTGATAAATACTTCATTATCAATCTATTATAATTCAGGTATGCAGTATACATAATGATGCTGTATGCTTAATCCCTGTAGAGCGGAATCCTGTCCAACCATATGGTAGCTTCCTCTGTAATATAGCTGTAATACCTTACAAGCAAGCCACTTTTTTCCGATGGGTTCACATAAAATGGAAACCCCATGTAACCTATGTTACAGTATGGGTGCCTTTATTACAGAACCAGACAGATTATAAATGTGGTAGTTTGTCAGTGGACTGATGACTGCAGAAACCCTATTACAGGATAGGTGATAAATGTCTGATCACTGGGATCCCCACAGATCACTACAACATGGGTGTTGAGTTCTCCGTTCTGCAATGAGGAGTGTTCATGAAGTAGAGGTTAGCATGTGCGCTTCTACTCCAATCAGTGTCTATGGGGCTTATGGAAACAGCCAAGTGCTGTCCATAGACTTTTAATGGAGTGGGGGGCTTCTGTCGATAGGGAATAAATGACATTTATTGGGAATCCCCTTTAAAGCTATCCATAAATCCATAAAGGTAAAGTGAATTAACACTTGGATTTGAGGACCATATCATAGTTAGAATACTACGATCCTGGTATTATAATACCGATACCAATCTGTAACATTTTTTTATTTTTTTTGGCTTCGGGGTGGGTTTTGGCTAGCCCCCAATTAGATGACCTCATGTTTTAAAATATAACACACAATTTCTACAGTACACAAACCTACCGCCCTTATATAGCTTCTGCTGAACCTTTCCTCTTTGTACACGATGTAGTTCTTGTATGTGCCCATGCTTTCCACCTATCTTCACCTAAAGCACCTCTTCTGGCTGAACACAAACTTTATGGAAGAAACTTTTTTCTCAAAGCTGTTTCCTGTGCAGTTTCTACTTGCGGCATGCTGATCTGTTAAAATGAGAAATGTACAACGTCGCCATACCTGACACTTCCTAATATCAATTAGTTTTGCGCATATCATAGTTACGTAGTTTGTCAAACGTCAAGATTCATGCCATCTCGTTTGTAAACGGATATGAAATGAAACCATACGCTTGTGCAAACCTACAGATGTTCACTTCAATTTCCAGGTTGCATTTTTCTTTGATTCATCTGCTTCCTTTTTTGGGTAAAGTGATTGTTCCATATGTAACTTAGGTTTTTATTTCCTACGTCCAAAGCTATGCAAGTTATTGTCCATCAAACCATTGGTCCACCAACAGCTGGGGATAGTGACGCATTGCACATTGCCAAGCATTCATGCTACTTCATAAGCCTGGGTACACATATTGCAGATGCATTGCAAGAGGCTTGTGATGCAAATGGAACCGCATTGATGTGTATATTAGCAGAGTTTTCAATGGCCATTAACAATGAAACTGCATTTAGTTTCAGTCAGTTTGAAAACCATGACAATCTACACGGCAGTGCTGTCTTGGCCATGTGTGATCCTAGTCTAGGGTGCGAAAAAGAAGAAACACCTGATGCCGCTTATCTCAAGGGGAAACACAGATTAAGACAGGTTAAATGCAGATTAATCTCTTTGTTCCTCATTATCAGACTGGGTTCACATAGTATTCCAATGTGCGCCCAAGCTTTCCATTTCGGGGTTCTGTCCACATTGCTGGAAACTGCAGTGACGTGAAACTATAAGCCTTCATTAGTCAAATAGGGAACGTTGGTCTCTGTTTGATTAGGTTTTCGTTTTGTCAGACACAATAGCATAGTCTACTATGCTATTCTGCCCAGCAGAAACACCAGAAAGGGATGGAAACCAGGTCAAGCAGAGAAAACATGGCAGAAAGCCTAGGCGCGCACACAAATTCTGTGTGACCCCAGCCCAAGATCAGCTGATTGACAATTAGATTATCCTCATATACAATAGATTGCTGGCAGATACCACTGAAATTAACCCTTTCCAATCCAATTTCTGTCCTGGTTTTCCTAGGGGGTCTAACTCTTTTTCTGCTGTTATACAACGGCGCTATATGCTGGCTAAAGCCAGTACTGCATGAGGTTAGCAGCAATAAAGTGGCAGCATCAGTGGTATAATAAGCAAAAAAGAGGTTTATTGCTCCATAAAGATGGCGATGTTTCGACTATGTGAGTCTTTATCAGGCCTCTTTTTTGCTTATTACACCACTGATGCTGCCACTTTATTGCTGCTAACGGAACATACCTGGGGCTGAAGGTCCACAGCCCCACAGGTGGCTCTGCATTTTTCCTCACTGGAACCTCTGCACGTGCTGTGCATTACTAAGGAGTGCTGCGGGACTTTCTCTATATGATATTGAGTACTGCGTGATGTGACACATTGGATAGGCTCTGACAGCAGAGAGGCTGGCAATATACAGTAAGAGAACCCCGACGGATGTCTATCAACATCGGAGCTGTACAGCCTTAAATCATAATGTCTTCAGAGGTCAGACAGTGGATTGGAAAGGGTTAAATACAAAATACTGTGACTTATACAACATCTAAAAAGGTTATGTACTGAACCCCAGTCCATATAGCTTATTAGGCCATTAACACTTTATGCAAATAGATCGATAAGTCGTTCAATCTTTCAGTCGTTTGAAAAATTATCTTTGCGTGTAAATGGGCCTTAAGGGCTAATGCCCACGGTTGCGTTTCACCGCAGATTATTAGGTTCTGTTGAACCTAATAGCTCAATTTACATGCTGTGGAATTCCACAGCGTGAAATTACCTGCGGCATATCCTATTTGCTGCAGTCATACGCGTGGACGGCTTCCATTGTAGTCAATGGAAGGCGCCCATTACGCTATACTTCCACTGTAGCACAGCGGAAGTATAGCGTGAATACGCACCCGCCCACCGCGTCATGTGACGCTGCCAGCACGTCATATGACCCTGCCGGCGTGTCAGGCGCTGTATGGTGCATGCGTGCCAGAGCGTCATGCGGGGTTTCACACAGCCAATCCAGAGGTAAGTGTCGGGTCTTTGGGGGGGGCGCTGTGATGGACTTTGCTGCGGTATTCCGCTTGTGGAGCCCATCACGGCCGTGGGCATTAGGCCTAAGAGAGATATCTAGCCAACGCAGCTTTCACCACGGATCATCGAGGATTAGAAAGCCAGCTTTAATTTGAAACATTTGTGCAATTGTCTGTGTTATTAGTTAAGTTTGATTGTTAGCTAAGTCACAATTCTAGACAAAACACAATCAGACTACATTTTATTAGTAATGAATACAGCAATTCAGAAAGTTCCAAAGGGTTCATTTACTTTTTCTTCCAATTGCATGTAATAGTACTTGTTACTTCATGAAACTTGCCATGCTTTAAAAAAAAAAAAAAAAAAGGCAAAAAAGAATAGCTTTTCAGTCTATAAGCCAGAAGTTCCAGATTACTATAATGACCAGTCTATGAGCGCAGGGTCCCCATATACAGTTATACTGATGAGTGGTGGCTCTATCTGACAGAAGACATTTTCAGGAGGTTGTTGTGTTCTGTGGGTAAAGAGGTGACAGAAATAAATCACCCAAATCAGTATTGTTTAATTCTCATGCTCTGCATATACAATGTGCTAGGTGTACAGATATAGTACTATACACAATCCTTCATAGACAGAATAAAGGAAAATCTGAATTGACTGTATCCCCCAATTAGTTAATGAATACGAGTTGGTGACTATGATTTTGTTAAGCTGTAGTCATTCATATGTAAATACAATCCCAATTCCAAAAAAGTTGAAACGCTGTATAAGAGGTAAATATAAAGAAAAAGAGAATGCAATGATTTGGAAATCTCATGTAACCGTATTTCATTCACAGCAGAACATAAAACAAAGGGGGGAGGGAGACATTATTCCATTTCATTAAAAAAAAACTTATTTAGAAATTGATGGCAGCAACACATCTCACAAGAGGTGGGACAGGGCCATGTCTGCTATTTTTTACAACAGTCTGTAAACGCCTGGGAAGTTCGGAGACCAATTGCTGGAGTTTTATGGGAGAGGAATGTTGTCCCATTCTTGTCAGATGTAGGATTCTTGCTGCTCAACAATCCCTGGTCGTCTTTGCCAGCTTTTTCATTTAATAATGCGCCAAAAGTTTTCTATTGGTGAAAGGTCTTGACTGCAGGCAGCGGGTTCATCTCCAGGACTCTTCTTCATGCTGTTGTGATGGATGCAGTATGTGTGTTTTAGCATGGTCTTGCTCAAATATGTAAGTCCTTCCCTGAAAGAGACGTCGGGGTGGGAGTAAATGTTCTAAACCCTCTAAATACTGCTCAGCATTGACAGTGCCTATCAAGATGTGTAAGCTGCCCATGCCATAGGCACTAATGCAATCCCATACCATCAGAGATGCAGGCTAGTGAACTGTGCACAGATAACAATCTGGATGGTCCCTCTCTCCTCTTGGGTCCGCAGGCCACAGCGTTGGTGGTTTCCAAAAAGAATTTCACATTTTGATTCATCTGACCACATAAAAGTTTTTCATTTTGTCTCAGTCTGTTTAAATGAGCTTTTGACCTAAAGAAGCTGGCATTTCAGGATTGTGTTGATTATATGGCTTCTTTGCATGATTCAGCTTTAACTTGTATTTGTGGATTGTATGATGAACTGTGTTCACAGACAATGCCTTCTGGAAGTATTCCTGAGCCCATGCAGTGCTTTACACTATAGAATCATGCCTGTTTTTAATGCATTGTCACCTGAGGACCCGTAGATTTCAGGTAACCAGTATAGACCTTTGGCCTTGTCTACATGTATTTCGCCAGATTCTCTGAAGCTTTTGATGATGTTATGTACTGTAGATGGTGGAATTTTCACAATTTTTACTTTGAGGAATGTTTTTCTGAAATTGTTCCTCAACTTTAAGACTCAAGAGTTTTCACAGACTGGTGAGCCTCTGACCATCTTTGCCTCTGAGAGACTCTGCCTCTCTAACATTCTCCTTCTGTACACAGCCTTGTGACTTAGTAGAAAATTGACTCTGCAGCTTTTTCATTAGTACAACTTACTTTTCCAGCCTTTTCTTACCTCTACCCCAATTTTTGTGAGATGTGTTGCTGCCATCAATTTCTAAATGAGTTAATTGTTTTAAATGAAATGGGAAAATGTCTCCCTCTCACCGTCTGATATGTTCTATTGTGAATAAAATATGGTTATATGAGATTTCCAAATCATTGAATTTGTTTTCTCTTTATATTTATGTACATTTTACACAGCGTCCCAACTTTTTCGGAATTGGGGTTGTAGTTCTCATGCAACAGTAGCATACAGGTGCATAGTCAAAGCTTGCTGCTCATTGTCAGACAGAAATTAGTATTCTTTTTTGTTTAATCTATCCCTTTAGATCTAAATGAATGTGGACTAAAGCCTCGACCATGCAAATACCGCTGCATGAATACTTATGGGAGCTACAAGTGCTATTGTCTGAATGGATACATGATGATGCCCGATGGAACGTGTTCAAGTATGTCTATACGCTGCAGCTTCACTGCCTCGCATTGTTATTCCCTCATTAGTGGCTCCCGATCTATTGAAATCTGTTACTGCTGGCGCTGATCTCTGTTCTTCTTGCTCCTATTTTTCAAACACTGCAAGTGGGTTAGTTTTGTCTGCTGCTCACATTAAGCTACTTTTGTTTATGCTTGTATCCAATAAAATGGTAACAATAAAGTTCCTGAAAATTGGTGCATGCAAATGGAAGATAGAGCAATGCCTCTTCAGTGCCACCTATTAAAAGCCAGCATTCCTTTAAGTCAATGTCAGACCTTTTCACAGGCCGTGTAACAATGACTGGGAGGTCATAGGCCTCTCACCTAGCCAGACCAGCAATCTACTGCATACTGATGAGGGGCAAAAGCCCCAAAACTGTCTGTATGTTCATGGTTATCTTTTCCTTCTGGCTTTGGCTTGCATTCCCAGTCACTGTTACAAGGCTTGTGAAAAGGTCAGACTTTGACTTGCAGGAATGCTGCCTTCCAATAGGTGGCACTGTAGAAGCATTGTTCTGTCTCCAATTTGCATATTCAAATTTCCCAGCATGTACTGTTAAGTCTCCTCACACCTTCTAGTTGCTCTCCCTAAGGAGAAGCTATACGCTTCTTGACCCATGAAAATTGGTGAGAACACTATATGGGCTGATTATCTGACAGGTTATTATGTGGACATGTTTCAAATAAGGGGAGTTTGGTTTCCTATATTTGACAGTAGACTGACGTGCATTCGATCATCCAGTACAGGAACCACTGACAATCCCACAGCTAGGTAAAATGACCATAAACACCAATGTCTTTGTATGAAGAGAATAAATCCTCTGTTGACAGGACGGATCTAGTACCGCTGATAGACTTTTGTTACTGACTGTATGCATTTTATAACACACTTATACCACTCTTATCAGTATTAATAACACTACAGATCCTTACCTCCCTACAGATGCGCATACCTGCTCCATGGCAAATTGTCAATATGGATGTGATGTTGTAAAGGGAGAGGTCCGATGTCGCTGTCCTTCTCCAGGTTTGCAATTAGGAACAGATGGCAGAACTTGTGTGGGTAAGTGCTACTTGGAATTCATTCTGTAATTAGGAAGGGCAAGATTCTTTACATTTTCATGCAGACTTTCTCCAGGCTCTAAACTCTATGCATGTGAAAATGGAAAGCAAAGCTTGCATGTGTGTGATGGGTCAGGAGGCATAGCTGTCAGCTGAACCAACATTCAACTGTTGTATGGATCCCTTAATAGTTAGGCCTGGGGTGCACGATGGCTTTGGTTGCAGAAAGGTCAAATATTTGCATAACTTATGTGCAACTTTCCGTTGCGCAATTGCTTCAGAGCTATAATTTGCCTGTAAAAAAAAAAAAACCTCAGCAAAAAAGAAAACAGCCAAATCACATGTGGCTTGCATTATAGTTTATTGGCTAAGTTGCCTGAGATCTGTGACCAAAATATCTAACAATTTGGGATTTTTTTAGGACTGCCGTGTAACAGTCACCTTAGTCATAGGTCACATGGCGATTACATTGCTGATCATTAGATGCAATGTTACAGTGCAACACTGAGGTCTTGAAGTCATGCAACTAAACTTGCCGTGAAGCCCTAGCCGTAGTCTTTTCCGTAATCCCATTGCGTCAGACAGGTTTACATAATAAAGGAGTCAGATAAAATGTCCTGGATTATGAGCAGTCAAGAAGTAATATTTGAGGCTAATCAATGTCAGACCCTTTAAACAAGTCTTTAAAACAATGACTGGGAATTGAAAACCAAGCCAGAAAACCATACACAGATAGCTGTTTCTGGGTTTTTGCCGTCTCATTAGTGTGCAGTCCAAATTATTGTTTTACAGACTTGTTTAAAGGTTCTGGCATTGATTTGCAGGAATGCTGCCAATAGGTGGTGCTGCAGAGGTATTGTTCCATCTTCCTTATTTGCATATATTTCCCAGAGGAGCATGCATGGCCTCATAAGCCTTCTCACACACCTCCTAAGTGTCTCCACACACCGTCTAGGTGCCCTCCTTTGGGAGAGATGATACCCTTTCCAACAGAATATATACAGAAAAAGGACATTTCAATTTAGGGTTGAAAAAGCTTGACATAATCTGAAGGATCACATTCTCTGTATATGTTATGAGATATTTAATAAAACCTTGTACAATGTGGATACACTGACATCAAAATACTTCTTTTTTCTTGGTAAAGCCTACTTTTCAATTAATTCATAAATATTGAGGAGTAATAACAGAGGAACACCACAATGCAAAGTTCTAAAGAAGTGTGATTGTTCTTAGTGAGAGAAACCAAGTAAACTTGTAGATATGATAGCTTTAATGGCTAACAAAAATACATGATGTTACAGCAAGCTTTCAGGTCTTCTATCGATCCTTCAATCATCAGGCTTAAAAAATAAGGCTTTTTTTAGCCTGATGAAGGATCAATAGAAGAACCCGAAAGCTTGCTGTAACATCATGTATTTTTGTTAGCCATTAAAAGGTATCATATCTACAAGATTACTTGGTTTCTCTTGCTGGGAACAATCACACTTTGCACTTCTGGCTAAACACCGTACTAAACCCCCTTTTTTTTATTTCTAAGAAAACATGCTGCAGAATTGTCATTTCATGGGTAACAAATAAGTATTTCCTAAAATTGATTCATTTTTTTGATAGGTTTTAGTTTCATTATTTCCCCACAAGTGTCAGTAAGACTAGATATGGTTATAGCACTGTAATCTCCATATTGTTTCATTCCTAAATTATTAAAGGACGTTTCTCAAAATTGTCTTTTTGCTAGATGTTGATGAGTGCGCAACAGGAAAGGCTATGTGTCCAAGATTTAGGAAATGTGTCAACACATTTGGAAGTTACATTTGTAAATGCTATCCCGGATATGACTTAATACATGCTCATGGGAAATACCAGTGCTTTGGTAAGTACAGGCGTTTTCTATAACATACTTGTATTTGGTCCTGAAACTAAGTCAGACTGCCACCAGAGTTGGGCAGTTTGGTCTAAAATTGAGATCTGTTTTTCTTTTTTAATTTTTTTCCAATCTCTCCTCCACTTTCAATTTTAATTTTGATTTTCTTTTTTTTCAGACTTAACAACCTAAAATACTAAGACAGTTAGTTAGTTTTTGTTGTGTTTTAAATAATGGAAATGTATACACGTCAATTCCTTAAGATGCACTGATTATCATAATCAATTCAGACAATCCTGATAATCGGTACTTATCGAGAAATTGCTGTGCATACAAGTCCCTTATGCAAATGAATGGGGCAAAAACTTTAGTTACATGCACATGAAGAATGGGGTCCCACTCACACTTCATCACAGCCCCTACATACTGCTCCCTAACCATCAAAAGGCACTCGCCCCACCAGTCTTGACAGCCCCTATATACTGGCCCAACTAGTCATCGCATCCTCCATATACTATCTCCCCAGTCATTACAGCCCCCATACACTGCCCTCAGTCATCGCAGCTACCCATATACTACCCCCCCAGTCATCACAGCTCCCATGCACTGCCCCATAGTCATCATAGCCCCTATTTACTATCCCCTATTCACTAACCCCCTAGTCATCACAGCCTCCGTAATACTGTTCCCCCGTCCTCACAGCTCCCATATACTACCCCCCCAGTCATCACAGCCCCCATGCACTGCCCCACAGTCATCATAGCCCCAATTTACTATCCCCTATTCACTAATCCCTAGTCATCACAGCCTCTGTAATACTGTCCCCCTGTCATCACAGCTTCCATATGCTGTTCACCCCCATCATCACTGCTTCGTATGCTGTTCACCCCACCCATAAACTGGTAGATTGCCAATTGTCCTACACACTGGGCTTCCCCTTGGCCCGATACTAGAAGGCTAATATTGATTTCACAGATGCCTCAGCAAAATGGTGATTAATGAAATTAATTTGATGAATTGTGCAGTCCTATTGCTACTGTTTTTAAAAGCACCACAATAGATTTGATAATATGTTAGCATCAATGTGTAATACAATAACTAAGCATTCAATTACAGAAAATACTTCCAAAAGTAGTAATACTGAAATAATGTACATTATATGATGTGCTATACGTTAATGAAAGCCCAGTTATTGTGGTTTTCGTGATGCATTAATTTGTCTTGCTATTGTGATTCTTCTATACGTTTTTTTCTCTGTGTGGATAGATATTGATGAGTGTTACACCGGGGATTATCAGTGCAATAACTATGCAAGATGCTTCAACACACCAGGATCCTACAAGTGCAAATGCAATGAAGGCTACCGGGGCAATGGAGCGGACTGCACACGTATGTTTTATTTCAAGGTCCAAACTATTATCCAGTACAATAATGCCTTTATGTGAAAGTACAATTCATTATAACCATTACCAGGAGCCACGCAGTGTGGGCTGATATGGACAGTATAGTTTGACTTGAGTCAGAGGTTACACTATACATCTATTATCCTATACAAGACTGTAGCTTGGGAACCACACTTAACTGTTGGATCTCTTGCATTTCATAGCTGCAGAAACGACTGTGTACTAGTGGTACTAGAAAGGACATAACATCCAGATATGTGGTTGTGAGCTTTGTACTAAGTAATGCTAACAGTAGGGTAAGAGTCATATCACTTGGTTATACCTTTAATGGGCTTTGACCTTTTCATGTTCAACGCAGCTCAACATAACTGGTATGGTTGAAAGTGGATTGCAGCCTACTATAGGCTGGGGACCTCTGATACGGCATCACGGGTCTACGTATCAGAAATTACTGCAGGGGGAGTAATTTCCAAATCAAAGCCTAATTTTTTAAGGTTGACAGCCTCAGCCGCAGGCATACAAATAGCCACAGGCATGGTAATAGCCTACAGTACATGTACTAATAATATTGATTCAGGCATACAAATAGCCACAGGCATGGTGATAGCCTACAGTACATGTACTAATAATATTGATTCAGGTGATTAAATCTGTTCCGATTTGTTAACTGCACCTTAGGGTAAGTTCACACAGGCTAGCAGTATGTTCAAAAATGAAAAAAGAAGAAAAATTTAAAGATATGTGGCACCACCTCTGTTTATTAATTTAAACCAACATGTATGTGTTTCGAGGTTAATAAACCTCTTCCTCAGTGCTTGCTGGGGACACAGCGTAATCCGTTTTCCATGAGCCCATGACAGCCCCTATGAGAAAGCCTGCTTCCCTTCCGGATAGGAGACTACCAGATCTCTTTAAAAGCTCTGTCATGTCAACAGCGATGGGCATCTCCGAAGCTGCCATCAGTGCCCGCTCCACAGCAGAGCCCTTAGAGGTATCACATAAATAAAATAGATAAGGGGCCTCAAATAGTCCATGGTGCTTGATACAGAACTGAGAATGTGAAGGGCTTTTCTGCTTTTAAAGAGATCTGGTAGTCTCCTATCCGGGGGGAAGCGGCTCTCTCATAGGTGCTGTCATGGTTTCACAGAAAACTGATTACGCTGTGTTCCCCAGCAAGTACTGAGGAAGAGGTTCATTAACCTTGAAACGTGTATACATGCTGGTTTAAACTAATAAATAGAGAAGTTCGTCAAATAACCATCTCATGTAATTACATATATCTGTAGGTCTCGCTATATACCCTTACTCCCCCCCCCCCCCCCCTTTGCACATATGGCTAAAACGCTTATCCAGTTGGGTATAACCTGACTTGGGGTAGGCTGCATCTGCTGTACATAGGGACCACAGCCCGTCTCTCTTTGTCTCTAAAAAACTAAAAGAGCTCTTAGCCTACTACCCTTTTGAAAAGAGGACATAGTTCTTAATTTCACATTTCCATTTTCTACTGGGGTTGCTCCACCATTTTTCTACTTTTCTGCACAGGCTAGCAGTGGTATGGCAGAAAGCTGCACGATATGACATGAGAATCCCATATCGCCACCTATGGCTTCCAAAGAAGCAGCTCCAGGAAAATGTTCTTAAACTGCATCTGTGCTAAACTGCATTGTGGTAGAGCATGTAGAATAACATAATCATGTTTTTCAATGCCACGGTTTTTCCACGTGACACTTGAAAAAACACAGGGTGTCCTGAAACCACTCGGTATTGAATGCATTATGTGCACAGGATCCCTTACCATATATTACCCTTCTATAAGCCTTCTCAGCCAATCAGTAGAGCCAAGTGTCAAGATCATATGACATGTCTTGTAGAGCTTGGCACATATTTTCTGCCCTTTGATTGACACTTCAAGAACAATTGAGTGGTTTGATTGTACAGATACCTTAATTTAAAGGGAACCTGTCCAGGAAATAGTTTTCTATTAATAATTATCGAGTCAACCTTTCCTTGAAGAGATCAACATTACCTTCTGATCTACTGGAAGCTTCAGCATACTTTCTTAAAGACAGGATTCATAGCTGACTCTCATCTCTATGGTAAAATTAAATGAATCTAAAAGATATCAGACATGTTTTAACTTGTTAGATTTTAAACATCTTTCTCTAAAGTTTACAACTAGATTTTGAGCGCATCGACTTCTGGGGCACATACTGAATAAAAAAAATAAATAAATCTTGTTATTTGTATGGCGCCAACTTATTCCGCAGCGCTATCCGGTAATTTTTTAAAATATATTACCTCCCACCAAGCAGGGTACTCATTTTATCGACCTCAGAAGGATGAAAGGCTGAGTTGACCTTGAGCCGGCCACCTGAACCACGTGGGGGTTGAACTTGCAACCTTCAGGTTGTGAGTGAGAGCTTACACTCTGCGCCACACAAGCCTCTAATGAATATCTAATGAATGTAATGTAGATCTTTTCAAAGGACACATATATATTACATTATCTATGGGGATAGCATAACTTTATTTTACCCACAAAAACACCACACTGCATTAGTAATCTAGAGATGGTAAATAATGCTATTTTGTATTTTCTTACAGCAATCCCCCGAGTGATGATTGATCCACTAGGCCCACATAATTTTCTACCAGGTAAAGATAATATAAGAAACGTACTTAGAGGAAATGGCAGCACATTAAGCGGTAGTGAAGGAAGCAGCAACAGGATCCCAGACTTTGGCTCCAGGCATCCTAAGTGGCCTCCCTCACCCTCTATTACAGCAAAGCCCCATCCGAAGATACCCATGACTACAAGCAGGCCAGCTGTACCTGTAACAAGGCCAGCACCAAAACCAGTGACCAGGCCGCCTCCTCCAGTGACCAGGCCGCCTCCTCCAGTGACCAGGCCGCCTCCTCCAGTGACCAGGCCGCCTCCTCCAGTGACCAGGCCGCCTCCTCCAGTGACCAGGCCGCCTCCTCCAGTGACCAGGCCGCCTCCTCCAGTGACCAGGCCGCCGCCTCCAGTGACCAGGCCGCCTCCTCCAGTGACCAGGCCGCCTCCTCCAGTGACCAGGCCGCCTCCTGTGCCAGTGACCAGGCCGCCTACACTAGTCACAAGGCCACCTCCACCACCAACAAAGCCACCAACCCCCAAATCACCCACAGTTGTTACAACAGAACCCCCTCGGCTCTCTGCGAGGATACCAGTCAATAACCGGATTGAGGACCAAGGAAAGAAAAGAGGAGATGTGTTCAGTAAGTATTCTATGCACAAATAGTTGTTTAAGGTATTATTACACATAAAGCCTATTAAGTGTTCTAGTTACTTCATGGCATTTTCTGACATGTCACTGATACAAAAAGATAGTCGTAGTGGGGATCTGTATGCTTCACAAATCCTTACAAAGAATGGGTGGATGCTGTACCCAGCACCATGCGACTGATAGTACTCCAACTGATTACATAGGCATCAAAGCCTCTTTGATTTCAATGGAAGCAGCATCAGTTCAGCTCTGAGGTCCAGAAATCTGTTGAGTTAAGCCAAAGGGGCACACCACTACTTCTTTAATACGATCAGTTGGGTCACTGGCTCACAGACCCCGCAACTACCTATAAAGGGGCACGTTCCATCTAAACGCACCTTAAGCACAAATATGATGTATCACTTAGTACATGGAATGTGGGGGATACAGTTGGATGAAGGGGCAGGTTCTTTGGAATAATCTAGAGGAGGGGTACAGTAATGGAGTCAAATTCGAGATGACATAGGTCTGTCTAAAAAAAGATATGTTTTTAGAGCATGCTTAAAATTTTGTATATTAGTGATTAAAGGGAACCTATCACCGGAAGATTGGTATTGAAGCTGCCAGCTTAGGCCTCATTCACACGGGCGTATGCATATTTGGTCTGTGAAATACGCAGCGTTTGTGCTGTAGGTATATATGTGTATTTGGTGCATATGCAGTTTTTTTTTCATTCATATTTATTGTGTATTTTTCACGTGCGCAAAAGAAATGCATGAAGGCCGAATTGATGTCACTATTTTTCTCACCACTGTCTCCTGCCAACATGTGTAAAAGCGTAATGAATACGCATGCAACTACGTATTTGCTGTGTTTTTACGTGATCCCATAGATTTTAATGGGTGATTTCAGTCTATGATACGGACAAAAATAGTACATTCTCAGGTTTCCGATGCATGCACAGTGCTCCGGTGAAGTCAAGGATATCTATACCTCGACTTCACCGTAGCACTACGCATGCAATGGAACAACAGGCAGGGGGATGCACGGCACATGCACAAGATTGCAACTCAATGAGCACTGACATCTTCACTAAAGGGGTGTGGCTAGAGGCTGAAGAGGCCAGCTTTTCTATGTGGTATCCTGACTCAGAGTGATGATGGCGCCACCTCTTTGACTCAAGGCAGTACATTTGCATAATGAATGCGCTACATATAAAGGAAGATTTTCAGTTTATGGTAAATGGCTACTTTTAGCTTCAAACACATGTGAAATGCTGTTAGAACACTCATTTACAATGTGGTGGCAGCCTAAGTACCAATTTTCTGGAGACAGGTTTCCTTTAATCTGAGTGTTTGTGGTAGCGCATTCCAAAGAAGTGGTGCAGCTCAAGATAAGTCTTGGACTCAAGTCAAGGGATCCAGAAAACTAAATTCCATTGCCGGTCATGTTTCCCTTGCAAACTTAGCTTTGCTACTTAATACTGTACAAAGCCTTCATCTTGTATGAGTGAGTAAATCTGAGTCTCATCATCCTCTGTCTCGCTCTTCAATATGGTTTTCATTGAGAAATCTATTAAGCTCGCACTTACTGTCATTACCTAGCTACAATTCTGTCTTACAATTTATGCTTAGAGAATTATATACATATTTAATTATAAATTAAAGGTTCTTTTTATTATATATAACTGAATTAAATGCAATCTGATAGGGCAGGTGGGTAGAGCATCAGGAAGAGACTATTTCAAATAGACGATTAATAGACATTTCTCTGGTGGTTTGCCAGTTCCACTTGGTACATACCAGGAATGCCATTCTCAATCAGCCTTGAGTTGGATTGCTTCACGGGCCATTCAATCTCCTTTTATTAATTATTATTGCTGGCTACAGTAGCAAGAACCTCTTTGAATTGCATAACATTGTAGAGTAAACCTCAATAGACTGTGACCAAAGGTGGCTTAAGGAGAATTTATAACCCGAATAACTGTGAACAGTGGTTGAACTCTTGAATACACAATCTATATACATTTTTGTGAGAACATTAGTTTTCCACCTTGAGGATGAAAGTCTAGATTGGCAAATGCTACTTACGTTTTTAAGAACTCCAGAACCCTACTCAGCAGTGATGAGGGGAGAGAGCCCCGACTCACCTGTCTGTACATGGGTGTCTTCCTTCTGGAGAAGACTCTGGTTTGGCTTATAATCTTAGTCAAGTTACAAGGCCTGTATAAGCGTCTATTACGTCACCAGATCATGGAGCTCCTTTCTTCAAGTCATTAGATCTGTCCGCCTAATGAAACTGTATGGATGACCTTGCTTGTGTATTGTATAATTTAGTAGAGTATTGTATAATTTAGCATACTATGAATAAGAACTCTGTTCGAAACATGTAAGCGCAAAAAAACTTTTTTTTAGAAGATGTTTTTATCCATGATGTCAAAATAAAACACTGCTTTTATCCTGATATCAATGGAAGTGACGGACGTGTTTGTTTTCTATTGCTGTGGGGTGTGCCTGCACCTGTCCGTGCACCCAACGGTTGTTGTATCCGTGTGGCGAGCTGGCGGTTTGGATTTATATATGTCAGCTAGTATTACCTTGGTTAGCCATTCCTTTCTGTTTGAATCTCTTGGCCTCTTTCTTCTCAGATGGATCATGTGATCTCAGTTCTGACCACCTCGGATTTACTTGGCTTTATGTGTTCTGAAACTAATCAGTTTTGAAGTCAGCATAACTATATGTAGCTTACTTGTTGTTTTGATAGGTTGACTCCTGCTTCCTCGCACACTTTATGAATATAATTTAGGATCTCGGCTGTACATGACCCAAAACAGAGAGCGCTTGTGTGTGTTTATTATAGGAGAGTGTTGTTCATGGTCCAATGTTCATTCTCTGACCAGCATTTGGGTGAATTCACACCCGGCAGACTTCTTGGAGAAACGTCTGCGATTGAAAATCGGTTCCATATATCTGAATGGGATTGCTATGGTGGGTGGCACGCCCGTGGACTTCTGCAAGCCCATGCAGATCAATGAGAGAGTCACAAAAATTTCTGCAGCAAGTCTGCTTTGTGTGAATTCTCTCTAATAGAAGCCGCAGGTAATTAATGCCTTCCTAACGAATGAAGTTACTTACTGACCGACGCATTTGGCATTAATATTTCTAAAAGTTCCTGCTGGAATAATTTTTGCTTAATGTTAGATTTTTGGCTTAAAAACTTGAAAGTAATTAAAGTGATCTGACTCATTAGCCATTGCGGCACAGAACAGAACTGCTAAGCGTAGTTTCAATCGGGCAAGAAAATTGCGCGATTTTCGTGTGATGCAAGAGTCATTAAAAAAGCAGATGATGAAACCAATGATTTACAATGGTCTCCTTCCCATTAGCGATGTTTTCACTGATGTGATGTTGCGAGAACAAAAAATCGTGGCATGCTCTATCTTTTTGCGATGTGCATTTTTTTTGTATGTCTCATGTTTCCCTTCCTTTTTATCGCATCGCAATGCAACAAACTTGCGATTTTAACATTAGAAAGTCCTATTGACTTTCAATAAAAAATAAATTTTTTTTTTTAAAATTGCATCAAAATCACATGATAAAATCACGAGTGGCAGCAATGATTTGGAGAGAAAAATCAGCTCAAACGCTCAAATCGCAGGAAAAAAGACGCAACTTTACTGCGATTTTCTCACTGCAAAATCGCAATTGCCTGTGTGCATCTAGCCGAACACTGTGTAGCCTTCTGGAGATCGATCCTCTTTGTACTTTTCTTGGATGCTTTTGAATTTCTTGTTTATTAAATGTTGAATTGAAATTTCTTGGGAATACGAATTGCTGATAGTATTTGGCGCTGGCCTGCATGCGGTTCGCTGGCGGCTGCCAATGACCTGAATGTCAGAGATTTCCAAACAATCACAATATGACTTACCAGTTTATTTTTACATTCCTCTCTTAGCTGCTGGAACATGTATTTCTAGCTGTTTGTTGACTGTGTTCTTCATACAGGATACTGCCGTGAAATGTAGAACTCGGCTTCAGTGTATCAGCCGTTATCATTAAAGGGTTGCCCGAGTTGTAAGATCTTGGGACAACCCCATCTCTATGCAGTCACATAACAAATGGTGATATACTTGGCCCTCCCCGCTCCCACTGTGTCCCGCGACGGTGAACGATCTTCCACTCCAGTCTCTGTTGACTGCTGCATGGGGAAGAATTCTGACAACCCCTTTAAGGATCCAAACTATCTCTACTTGCATTTATGTATCTCTGCATGGGGCTTGCACAAATCCAGACACATGGCTTTGGATGAATATTTCTATGCTTGAAGCAAGGGTTTCCTATTGATAAATACCTCATAAGTCAGTTGTAGGGCACGGAGCATCTCCATCGACTATCTGCTGGCAGCCAGCAGAGTAACTACTTCTTAGGTCCCTCTTTACAGTCCTGCTGACTACGATTCCTACTCGTTCTCTACATTGATGGACATGGTTTATAGCCGATAGACTTGCTGCCCAATGCTATAGAAAGTATTTGATAAATATTCTGGTAAATGTGACAAATGTATACTAAAAAAGCACTAGTTGTGCGGTAAATGTCAGTGCGCCGCAGTCCTGCGAGTAGTCAAGGGCAGAGTTATCAACAACTTCGTGTTTTCTTGTTATAGGTTCAAGGCTGATCTAAATCAATGCGTTTGGTATTTGGACAGCAGACGGGAACATTGATTCCTTGTCAGGGAGTGCAATCGCTCACGCCCGTAGAATGAGTAATTCTTCCTTCCCACATTGGATCATAATGTCATGTCACCAGATTTGCCAGCGACATGAGGAATGGCTTCAAAGGTTTTAGACCTCTTCTTTATCCACATCCTTATTTCTTAGAAATTATTTCCATAGAGAAAGGCAATATACATCCTGCCATGTAAAAACCTTCATATACAATATAACGCAGCTTAGGCGATCATACGTGCCGCTTTCTACTTTATGTGCAGCACAAAACTTCTTAGAAATGTGATCATTGGAGGCAGAACAATATTGATTGTTGGCTCGGTCCACTCTTGCTATGTCTTTGTGTAGCCAGCAACAGTTATGCAATATATTTTGCTTGATATTGGCAATATATGGAGATTAGTAGAATTAGTCTACATGTACACTACAGGGGGTATACAAAAATACGGAAACACCGTACGAAATGCATGGGATTTAAATCATTAGCACTGAGCTGCCTGCTTGGCTGAGAGCTTTCCTGCCAAATTTGTGATTACTTTACCTCTTGCCCTGCTCCGGACGGTTTTGGCCAGCTGCACACGAACGAGTTGGATTCCGCATGCAGGAGCCCACAGTAAAATCCTACCCTGTCCCCAGCCGGCATCCGTGTGTACCTGACATTCTTCTTCTTTTTCTGTACTGTGGATGGTCCACACAGCGAGCTGTCGGACATGCGCAGTACAGTTTTGTTTTTTTTGTTTTTTTAAATCCCTGCTTTTTCTGCGTCATTGCTAGGCGATAATGCAGGTACCCGCTACCTTTCCACAATGTCATTGCGGGAGGGCCGTGGGTCAGATGGCTTCCATTGACTTCAATGGAAGCCATCCATGCAGATTCCGTACTTAAAAAGAGCATGCTGTGATTTTTCCTCCGAGAGTGGAAATCACAGTTGGTTTCCGCTCGTGTACGGGAAAAAACGCTTTTCCATGGGATGCTATGGGCAGTATTTGCTGCGGAATCTGGGGGCAGATGCCCGCTCCGGATTCCGCAGTGCAAATCCGGCTGTGGGCGGCCTTTGGTGACAGCAGCTGAGTGGCTCAAACACCTGACCAATGGAACCTGGTTGCTTGAACACATCTGCCACGCGGCATCTGTGTCATATTACCTCCACTTAAAATTGGTCTCTACGTGTCTTATTGAAATATGATTTATAATCCCATGTAATTTAAGGCATGCAATTCGTATGGTGTTTCCGTATTTTTGTCCACCCCTGTTTGTTCCAGATCACAGTATCAACGAGTCGTCTTGCAGTAGAAACTATAGTTACCTCCTCATTCTTCTCAGACTTCTAAAGCCCAACCTGGCACATCATTCATGGGGCGTCTAGTACTTTGGGTCAGCGCTGCCTTATAGTTCATTTACTGGGAGTCTCCATGCAGTTCAATGGTGTATGTGCTGATAGAAGAATATATGTGCTACACTTCACCGTTTTGGGTCTGCTACATTTACAATGGCTGATGAGAATCTTCCCGTAGAGTATTGTATGCATACCGGCTTCTCACTTCCACTAACAAATGACATATTTAGTTGTATTGTTGGAAATGGTTGAAAGGAACAAAAAGAAGTGTCGGCTTTCCACCTGTAATCACACTTAGAAGCTGTGAGCCATTGTGACGTCCCTGTCATTATATAACAGGATCCGTTCTCTTACTAGCAGTAATGGCAGCTTTCTTTAGAGAAACGATGTGGTGTGAAGACTTATTGTGGTCACATTCCGGCCATAAAAGCCCCTCCGCCTGCGCACCTGCGGGTGAGAATTACAGCGCGGTGCTCATAAGTAGACCTCCCAGACTAAATGAAGACGTCTAGAATATCTGATTTTTGGAATTCCTTCTTAAGCATACAGCGTCCGTCTTCTCATAGCGGATTAGTGCCATGTATAGTGAAATAAGAGGTCCAAGATTAGGTGACACGGAGCACAACGCACTCCAAATTGTTTAGATAGTTCAGCTTCTTATAGGACTCTTGTAACAACCTTGTAAAACCTTCTCACATTCCGCACTATTGTTAGAGGAATAATGAGAACATGATTTCCTTATTTATTACTCTTGAGATCGAAAATTCCCTCTAGTGAGAAAAGTCCTAATATCCAGCCCTCCCCTCCAGCTGTTGCCACTTGTTAATTGCTCTTTTATCAAATTTGTTTAACTTTTTTTGGAGGGTTGTAAAGTCTGTATGAGAGAGTCCCATAGGGGAATATGGAAGTGTTACAGAACATATGTGATACGAGGGACAGCTCGCACCAGCCGTGACGCTAGTGTAACTAAAGGGCAATGACAGGAACACAAAACATAGAAGATGCCCAAAAATAACGAACAGTATCCCAGCTAGTCCTCTTCTAGGGTACAATCGGGCATCACAGAGAAAATCTGCACCAAAATCCGATTTTAGTATGGATTTTCACTGCGGAATTACTAATTGCAATGCCGTGAATGAATTCTGTGGTGAAACAACAAATAGAGCCGCTGCAATTTGTGGATTTAGTTTACTGTAAGCCAATGGGGTTTGTTAAAACCTCACTCATTTATGCTGGTATCACACGGGCATATGCGTATTTGCACGCACCTCAGTCCAACTTTTTTGCATAACGTATGAGGCTTTTTTGCATGCATATCGGTGTATTTCATTGTACTTTTTCCACTCGCAGGGCATATTCATTTACGAACAGTAAACAGATGAATTCGCCATTTCAATCGCTGCGGCTTTGAGTTCCTGATGGGTTCTTTTTCTGGGCAGAATTACACAGAGTATTATGCATCCATTTGGGTATTGTGCGCACATTTGTGCACCCCGATTGATTTCTATGGGGACCTTTGGTGTGCAAATGTGCAGAAAATTAGAGTATTCTGAGCTTTTTTTGAGCGACTGAAATGGGCGCCCAAAATACGGAAACTTAAACGAACCCATTCAAATCAATGGATTCTTTTCTGTGCGTATTGGGAAGGTAAATTTTAAGTGCACCAATATGCCCATGTGACACCGGCCTTATATACTACTGTACATTGCTGTGGGTTTTCAGCCCATGTTCTGCAACTGACCTTCTGCAGCAGTTCCGCCGTGTGTCAGCTACACGGGATGCATTGTCAGAGGCAAAAACACCAGTGAATTGGCTGCACAATTGGTATGGGCTACATGTGAAAATCCATAGCATAAACTGGCATACTGCAAAGCTGAAATCAGCAATGCCGGTCAACATACACTGCAGATTATTCTCCCAGTGCGTGGGTGCGATTTAGTGATACACTGCAGGTTCTCCACACTTAATTCCACGGTGGAGAATCTGCAACATTTATGCCCCATGTGGATGTACCCTAAGTTACCTCCTCTCCGGTGTTTATGCCCCACGTAGATGTACCCCAAGTTACCTCCTCTCCGCTGTTTATGCCCCACGTAGATGTACCCCAAGTTACCTCCTCTCCGCTGTTTATGCCCCACGTGGATGTACCCCAAGTTACCTCCTCTCCAGTGTTTATGCCCCACGTGGATGTACCCCAAGTTACCTCTCCGGTGTTTATGCCCCACGTAGATGTACCCCAAGTTACCTCCTCTCCGGTGTTTATGCCCCACGTAGATGTACCCCAAGTTACCTCCTCTCCGGTGTTTATGCCCCACGTAGATGTACCCCAAGTTACCTCCTCTCCGGTGTTTATGCCCCCACGTAGATGTACCCCAAGTTACCTCCTCTCCGGTGTTCTTATTTTGTCTATTTTTAAAACTAATACACAGAAAAATATAAAGAAATTTCTTCGTGTATTCCAGTAGCTCTGCCCTGTCCTCCTTATATCCCTCGAGGTTCTGTGTCTGACTATAAGACAATTGGCTGTAGCAGGAGCCCCTCCCCCTCTGCTGAGCTCCTCCCTATTAGATGTCCCGTTGCAATTAATGAAAAAGATCAGCAGGATTTCTAGTAGACCAATTGTTTCAGGAACCCGTGCAGACTGAAAAACAGGCAATATCATACCCCATGTACTTGTAGCATTCATTTCTAGCCTCAGAGGTTTTCCCATTACTTAAAATTGCTTCACAACCACTCTGCCCTTCCTGGTTGCTTCTGACCAGGACATGTGACTGCTGCAGCCAATCACAGGCCGTAGCAGTAACCTTCTATAGCTATTGATTCGCTGCTTCAGTCACATGGCCTGGTCAGCAGCAACCAGGAAGGGCAGAGCGGTTGTGAAGCAATTTTAAGTCCTAAGAAAACGCCTTCAAGTAACTGTGTAATAAGTGTACAGTCAGAGAAGTATGGAGTTCAAAAACTTAAAATCACATGATCCAGTATACAAAACTTGGTGCAAATCCTGAATGACATATAAAGGGGTCTCATGGCAATCAGAAGACCTGCATGAAGTGCCTTCAGAAAGGAAAGCAATAAACTAATGTACTTACAAGGTTCCCCTAGGCTCCTTCGGTCCCTGCAGCTTGAGTTTTTCTAATGCAATGACATGTCATCCATAATGATGTGACACCACATAACCACAGAGGTCATTTGCCATCATGAGACACAATGTTACCACAACCAGCCATAGTCACATGACTTAAAAGGGTCTTCTACGCAGCGCCCGCTGTCGATACTGGGATACATCAGGGTCGGTGAGGAAGCCGCTGCTCCAACCAGTGGCCGGCACTCATTGATTTCAATGAGCGCTGCAATTATGAGCGCTGGCCACTACACTGTGGTGGGAGCAGCGGCTTCCACACCGACCCCCGTGTATCCCGGTACCGACAGCCTGTGGTACCTGCAATACCCCTTTAACGCACATTGCTGTAGGTCCCTTCATGGTAGGTGAGGATCACAGCTTATGGAATTTATGTAACCGCAGGCTGTAGGATGTCGTGGATTTTTCTTTAGCTACAAAGTAACAACAGTAAGTAGATAAGCTTATTGTATTATTGTTGCATTGTATCTTTAGAGCATTCTCTCAGTTTTATGTTTTCTTCTTTTTAATTTGGAATCCTGGATAGTTATTGGTCCAATCTGACACAGAAGTAACAGAACTTCTCTTTATATTACAGTTCCACCGCATGAAAATAATATACCTTACAACTTTGATGTGGAGAAGGGGCTGAGTGCCGATGAATACGAAGAAAATGATGATCCTGGTAAGGATTTATAATCATCCGATGGTATATGTCATCATCATATAATGTTTGTATTGTACTTTAGTATTACAAAATCGTCCAAATATCAGGTGGATACGGCCCTTCATATCTTTTTGGGGCGCTAAATTCTATAAGACGTCCACAGCGCAGCCAGAACAGAAGTGCATGGACACCCCTGTACTTCTAAGTGGGTGTATGTGCATTGGCCTTACCCATGATGGTGTAGCAGTAACGGCACTTAACCTCTTTAGTCATATATATAACTATATACATCCAGCTTCCAGTAGTCCACCAAGTTAAACATTTTGCATTTGTTTCTTGCATAAAACCGTCCGATAATTCAGAATTGTGCAAAACCAGAAGTGTGAATGAAGGAGATTTAGAAGAGGGTGAATTCAATTAAAGCAGCAATGGCGTACGTGATATGATAACTGCTACATTTTAGACACGTTTTTATTTCATTTGGGTTGAGTTACTTCCGGGAGATTTCTATCTTTTGTACTTTTATATGTTCATCTGAAAATCTGGCGCGGATACGTTGATTCTGTATTCTAGGTGTACTCGGAGTGGTTGTGCCACAGTTTACAGTGATTTGCCGTGGTCTCCGTGCCAACGCTACTATTGCGGCAATTTGTGGTAAAGCCATGTGGTTCTTAGAAAAACTGTGCACTAAAGCGTCCTATAGGGGTGTTCAGACGGTGCGTGTCTATTACTGTTCTATTTTATACTACTTTTAAAGATGGCATTACTTCACTCGCCAGCTGCTGAAATGAAACATTGGCGCTATATATAATTAAATGACTATTAGTGCAAGTTTCTCCATAATGCCGTTATTAAAGGTAATGTCCTATATAGCCTGATTTTGACAGGTGTCCTATTATAGAGGTTTTAGTCATCAGCTGGAAGCTGCCACATATGGTTGTATCTCAGCTATACACACATACTAGAGTCAAGTTTGCAGTTTGGGGAAAATGTCCTGTGATATCAGGATGTATTGGGGTGAGTATGGAGAAAGCCCTGAGCGTATAATATATCTTCTTGGTGTATTTACATCACGTTAAATAAGTCTCTTTACCAGTGACATTTTTCCTTTAATCTCGGATCTTCTGACCTCTTAAGTAACTCTATAACTTTGCTACTTTGCAGGAGTTTTGATCCATAGCTGTAACTTTGACAATGGATTGTGCGGCTGGATTAGAGACAGAGAAAATGATTTGCATTGGGAACTGATCAAAGATCACTCAGGTAAAATGGTGTAACATTGCATACTGGACTTCCCATAATGTATTTACCATATCGCATGAGCAGCATAAATATCCATCACAAAACCTGTTGAGTGCTTTCCTAGGCGATGGCTGGCGAGTTACACTCTAGCGGACTCTTTCTTCCTTATAGGTCCAAATACACTTGTGTCAGGCAACAGAGCTCATCAGCCAGATATGCGGGCGCATGTTCCTCTTTGGTTGACCATACAATACAGCTTAAAACATGGAGAGGTCAGAGCAGCACATCAAAATATGTAATTGCTTGAAAATTGTATTGATTTGACAAAATAATGAGTACCGCTAGTGTGCAATGTTTCAGGTATGGTTAGCCTCGATCAGGCATATATTGAACACAGAGAATGAGAGGTAAAGAGGTCCAAGTGTGCAGTAGCGGCATCAGAGTTGGACCTCTTCTACCCAGGCATTTGTGAACCTTGGCTAGGCCTCATCCTCTCATTCTCGGGGTTCAGTGTAAACCTAATGAAGCTGAACCATACCCAAAGCACTGCACGCCAATCAGAAATTGTACACCAGCAGCACAGGTTTTTTTTTTTTTCCTGCAATCGCTAACATTTTCGAGCAATTACATTTTCTGGTGTTCTACGCTCCTTGCTTCGTTCTTCTTCCCTGGTAGACATCTGTTGGTATTGGTGATATATATTTTTTTTACTACTTAAGGATGGTTTTCAGATATATTTTATGGTCTTTTACAAACCGTATAGGTGTGGAACCCATAAAGTCCATCATCTTTATTACTAAACGTTAAAAAAAACATACCAAAAGCTGACTTTTTAGCAATATAGTAAACAGTTGGTACAGTATTTGCATTGCATCGCTTCACTTAAAGGGGTTGCATCATCCCCTGTTCATATGGCCCGTTAGGCCATATGAATGTCATAGAGTTTGATCTGACAGTG